>NW_027195905.1:70000-124311 GCF_038502225.1 Cherax quadricarinatus | reverse complement strand
GGCGAAACGTTTCCTAAATAAAGATTCCCATATGTTGAATAAGTGTCTTAATCTTCAACTGGCAAGATCCTTAAGACAATAATCTCAAGACAAATGACAGAGTTTTTTGACTACTACTCACTACTTTGTGACTGTTAAATTAATATGGATTCAGGAAAGGTTACTCTGCTGCTGACCTGTCGTTAAACCTCTCCATTAAGAAGCACCAGTCACTTGATGAATCCAAAGTCAGCTGTGTGGTAGCACTGGACATTGCTAGTGCTTTCGACCGGGTGTGGTACCAGGGCTTCTTAGCAAAACTGCATGCTCACTGATTACCTTCATGGTAGATCTCTAAGGGAATCAGCAAGACATCCTATTGGAGCACGTGTTCCACAAGGAAGCGTGCTGAGATCATTGTTATGGAATGTTTACTTCAATGGTCGGAGAAGTGGCAGATGCAGCTTAATATAGACAAATGCAAAGTGCTAAATGTTGGACAGGACAATAACCATGTCACTTATAAACTGAATAATGTAGATTTTAATTGCGAAAAGTATTTAGGAGTTCTGGTTAGCAGTAATCTGAAACCAAGACAACAGTGCATAAGTGTTCGCAATAAAGCTAACAGAATCCTTAGAAGTATAAATAACAGAAGTCCTCAGCTTGTTCTTCAACTCTATATATCCTTGGTTAGGCCTCATTTAGATTATGCTGCACAGTTCTCGTCACCATATTACAGAATGGATATAAATGCACTGGAAAACGTACAGAGGAGGATGACAAAGTTGATCCCATGTATCAGAAATCTTCCCTATGAGGATAGACTGAGGGCCCTGAATCTGCACTCTCTAGAAAGGCGTAGAATTAGGGGGGATATGATTGAGGTGTATAAATGGAAAAGAGGAATAAATAAAGGGGATGTAAATAGCGTGCTGAAAATATCCAGCCAAGACAGGACTCGCAATAATGGCTTCAAGTTGGAAAAGTTCAGATTCAGGAAGGATATAGAAAAGCACTGGTTTGGTAATAGAGTTGTGGATGAGTGGAACAAACTCCCGAGTACCGTCATAGACGCTAAGACGTTGTGTAGTTTTAAAAATAAGTTGGATAAATACTTGAGTGGGTGTGGGTGGGTGTGGGTTGGACCTGACTAGCTTGGGCTACCAGGTCTGGTGCCGTGCTCCTTCTTTAAGTGGAAGTGACCTGACTAGGTAGTCATTGTTCTAGGCCGGGGAGGTGGCATGGACCTGCTTCGCATGGGTCAGGAGGCCTGTTGCAGTTTTCATTCTTTCTTATGTTCTTATGTTCTTATGACCTTCTTCATCTCATCCCAGAATCCCATGCATATGCAGACGACTCTACACTGACATTCACTTATCAAAGAGAAGAAATGCAAGCTGCTCTAAGCTACATCGCCAGCTAAGAGCTATATCAGCTCTTAGCTGATTTAGCTCTTAACTCTTAGCCGGTATTGTAGTAAGGATGACTGGGAGGGTGTTGGCACCTGGGGAAGAAGTTGATATCCTTGGGGTGAAATTTGACTCCAAACTGACAATGAAGAACCACGTTGTAAATCTTGCAAACAAGGCAGCCAGGAAGCTTACAGCACTTCGCCGCATCTCACATCTGCTTGACAGTAGGGGTTGCAAGTTTTTCTACGAGGCACAAGTACGCTCACACTTTGAGTATGCTCCACTTTCTTGGTTTGTCTCCCCCCCCCCTCTTATCTGCGACCGCTTGACAGAGTAGAGAACAGAGCAAGACGTCTCATCTCTCGCCTGAACCAATCCTGGATACATCTGTCATTTCAGCAGAGCCTTCAACACAGGAGGGATGCGGGTGTCCTTACTGTTATGTACAAGGCCAATATTGTCAAAGTACCACACTTGGATCAACTTCGAGGACAGCATGAAGCAAGCTTCTATACCACAAGACGGATAGAAAGCAGCAACTTCACTCTGGCTGTACCCTTCTTCAGAACATCACTTCATCTGATATCATTTATCCCCAGGATGACTCGAGTACGGAACACATTAGTTATAGTTATAGTTAGGAATTCTTAACCTGCAAATAGCTTGTCAATAAAGAAAGGGATCCTTAACCTAACCCTGTCAAACCCTGTGTAAAAGAGAGAGAGAGAGAGAGAGAGAGAGAGAGAGAGAGAGAGAGAGAGAGAGAGAGAGAGAGAGAGAGAGAGAGAGAGAGAGAGAGAGAGAGAGAGAGAGAGAGAAATTCCATCACGTACCTCAACTAAAAACAAATCCCTCATTTAGGTCATCTTGCAATGCATCTTCCAACTTAAGCAGTGTGCGTGCTGACACCAACTTGAGCAGTGTGTGTGCTGACACCAACTTGAGCAGTGTGTGTGCTGACACCAACTTGAGCAGTGTGTGTGCTGACACCAACTTGAGCAGTGTGCGTGCTGACACCAACTTGAGAAGTGTGTGTGCTGACACCAACTTGAGCAGTGTGTGTGCTGACACCAACTTCAGCAGTGTGTGTGCTGACACCAACTTCATCAGTGTGTGTGCTGACACCAAATTGAGAAGTGTGCGTGCTGACACCAACTTGAGAAGTGAGCGTGTTGACACCAACTTGTGAAGTGTGAGTGCTGACACCAACTTGAGAAGTGTGTGTGTTGACACCAACTTGAGAAGTGTGAGTGCTGACACCAACTTGAGAAATGTGCGTGCTGACACCAACTTGAGAAGTGTGCATGCTGACACCAACTTGAGAAGTGTATGTGTTGACACCAACTTGAGAAGTGTGCGTGTTGACACCAACTTGAGCAGTGCGTGCATTGACACCAACTTGAGAAGTGTGCGCGCTGACACCAACTTGAGAAGTGTGAGTGCTGACACCAACTTGAGAAGTGTGACTGCTGACACCAACTTGAGCAGTGTGTGCGTTGACACCAACTTGAGCAGTGTGTGTGCTGACACCAACTTGAGCAGTGTGAGTGCTGACACCAACTTGAGCAGTGTGTGCGTTGACACCAACTTGAGCAGTGTGTGCGTTGACACCAACTTGAGAAGTGTGCGTGCTGACACCAACTTGAGAAGTGTGCGTGCTGACACCAACTTGAGAAGTGTGCGTGCTGACACCAACTTGAGAAGTGTGCGTGCTGACACCAACTTGAGAAGTGAGCGTGCTGACACCAACTTGAGAAGTGTGAGTGCTGACACCAACTTGAGAAGTGTGAGTGCTGACACCAACTTGAGAAGTGTGCGTGCTGACACCAACTTGAGAAGTGTGCGTGCTGACACCAACTTGAGAAGTGTGCGTGCTGACACCAACTTGAGAAGTGTGAGTGCTGACACCAACTTGAGAAGTGTGCGTGCTGACACCAAGGGAAACGTAAACACATGCAGTTTAATGTGATAATTTATTGACAACATTTCGCCCACACAGTGGGCTTTTTCAAGCCACAAACAGATCTACCTGGGGTGAAAGGTACGTTAGTATTTATAATCAGGTTCAGAATGTTGAGGTCAGGTGGAGAATGCTGATCTTCACTTGATCTTCCTATTCCAGCCAGCGATTTCATCGGCCTCGTTGAACTATGTGTCGGCTTTACGTGTTTCTCTTTCGAAAATCACATCTTTCAACAAATTTTTGGTCTACCCATGGGCTCGCCACTCAGTGCCGTCCTGGCGAACTTACACATGGAATATCTGGCAGCCGAGCGTTTCTCCACCATTATTCCTTCGACTGTCACCTGGCTCCGTTATGTTGACGACATTCTCCTCATAACTCACAGGCGCTTCAACATTCAAGCTCTCCAAGACAAGCTCAACCAGGTCGAGCCCTCAATCCAGTTCACACTTGAAGAAGTCGACAACACTCTTCCTTTCCTTGA
Organism: Cherax quadricarinatus; assembly: GCF_038502225.1. NCBI lineage: Eukaryota > Metazoa > Arthropoda > Malacostraca > Decapoda > Parastacidae > Cherax > Cherax quadricarinatus. The sequence continues at coordinate 120,470 of NW_027195905.1, read as the reverse complement.
TGTTCTTCTCTGCAAAACTGACCATGAACTTCGTTTTCAAGTCTTTCGAAAACCAACCAACCAAAACGATCTTCTCCAATTCTACTCTCACCACGACACCAAAACTAAACGTGGTGTAATTATAGGCTTCTTCCTGCGCGCACTCAAAATCTGCAGCAATGAGTTCCTTGAGGAAGAATGCACTATAATTGAACAAGTATTTTCTAAACTCCACTATCCTCGTCACTTCATCAGAGACTGCAGACGGCGGGCATTAAATATCTTCAACACACCCAGAGAAGACACTGCCGAGAAGAGATACATAGTCCTTCCCACCAACTCCATTGCCAAACATGTTTCCAACATCTTTTCCAACCACGACCATCAAGGACATCACCAGTAGTAGACAGGACAAGCTTCCATCCTCTGCAGGGGTATACATGATCCCTTGTAATGACTGCTACAAATTATACGTGGGCGAAACATCAAGAGACCTCCAAACACGTATTTCAGAACACCAATACGCAAGCAGGACTGACGATACAAGGAATGCCTGTGAATAACATCGCAATTCACACAACCATTTAATTAACTACAGAAACTCAAGACTTATCGCCACAGAAGACAACACTCAATACCGAAGAATCCTGGAATCATAGCTTATCTCTATAACCAACAATCTCAACCAGAACAATGGCTTCTATAACATAGCTGAACCACTTGCCAAGAAACTTCTTCATCGCTATCCCACATAAGAACATAGAACACTGCAGAAGGTCTGCTCACAACTTGTCCAATACCCCTTCCAAGCTACCCAAGGTTTTAGACTCAATAACCCCACCCGGTAGATCATCAGATGCAGCATTCTCCACCTGACCTCAACATTCTGAACCTGACTATAAATACTCACGTACCTTCCACCCCAGGTAGATCTGTTTGTGACTTGAAAAAGCCCACTGTGTGGGCGAAACGTTGTCAATAAAGGATCACATTAAACTGCATATGTGTTTATGTTTCCATTGTGTCGGTATTTTATACCATTTATTTTCATAGCGCTGACACCAACTTGAGAAGTGTGCGTGCTGACACCAACTTGAGAAGTGTGAGTGCTGACATAAACTTGAGTAGTGTGAGTGCTGACACCAACTTGAGAAGTGTGCGTGCTGACACCAACTTGAGAAGTGTGAGTGCTGACATAAACTTGAGAAGTGTGAGTGCTGACACCAACTTGAGAAGTGTGAGTGCTGACACAAACTTGAGAAGTGTGCGTGCTGACATAAACTTGAGAAGTGTGAGTGCTGACACCAACTTGAGAAGTGTGCGTGCTGACACCAACTTGAGAAGTGTGAGTGCTGACACCAACTTGAGAAGTGTGAGTGCTGACACCAACTTGAGAAGTGTGCGTGCTGACATAAACTTGAGAAGTGTGAGTGTTGACACCAACTTGAGAAGTGTGAGTGCTGACACCAACTTGAGAAGTGTGAGTGCTGACACCAACTTGAGAAGTGTGCGTGCTGACAAAAACTTGAGAAGTGTGAGTGCTGACACCAACTTGAGAAGTGTGCGTGCTGACATAAACTTGAGAAGTGTGAGTGTTGACACCAACTTGAGAAGTGTGCATGCTGACACCAACTTGAGAAGTGTGAGTGCTGACACCAACTTGAGAAGTGTGCATGCTGACACCAACTTGAGAAGTGTGAGTGCTGACACCAACTTGAGAAGTGTGCGTGCTGACACCAACTTGAGAAGTGTGAGTGCTGACACCAACTTGAGAAGTGTGCGTGCTGACACCAACGTTAGTGTGAGTGCTGACACCAACTTAAGAAGTGTGCGTGCTGACACCAACTTGAGCAGTGTGTGTGTTGACACCAACTTGAGAAGTGTGCGTGCTGACACCAACTTGAGAAGTGTGAGTGTTGACACCAACTTGAGCAGTGTGTGTGCTGACACCAACTTGAGAAGTGTGAGTGTTGACACCAACTTGAGAAGTGTGAGTGCTGACACCAACTTGAGAAGTGTGCGTGCTGACACCAACTTGAGAAGTGTGAGTGCTGACACCAACTTGAGCAGTGTGTGTGTTGACACCAACTTGAGAAGTGTGCGTGCTGACACCAACTTGAGCAGTGTGTGTGTTGACACCAACTTGAGAAGTGAGATTGCTGACACCAACTTGAGAAGTGTGAGTGCTCACACCAACTTGAGCAGTGTGAGTGTTGACACCAACTTGAGAAGTGTGCGTGCTGACACCAACTTGAGAAGTGTGAGTGCTGACACCAACTTGAGCAGTGTCTGTGTTGACACCAACTTGAGAAGTGAGATTGCTGACACCAACTTGAGCAGTGTGAGTGTTGACACCAACTTGAGAAGTGTGAGTGCTGACACCAACTTGAGCAGTGTGTGTGTTGACACCAACTTGAGAACTGTGCGTGCTGACAAAAACTTGAGAAGTGTGAGTGCTGGCACCAACTTGAGCAGTGTGTGTGTTGACACCAACTTGAGAAGTGTGAGTGCTGACACCAACTTGAGCAGTGCGTGTGGTGACAACAACTTGAGAAGTGTGCGTGCTGACACCAACTTGAGAAGTGTGCGTGCTGACACCAGCTTAAGAAGTGTGAGTGCTGACACCAACTTGAGAAGTGTGTGTGTTGACACCTACTTGAGAAGTGTGTGTGCTGACACCAACTTAAGCAGTGTGCGTGCTGACACCAACTTGAGCAGTGTGTGTGCTGACACTAACTTGAGAAGTGTGCGTGCTGATACCAACTTAAGAAGTATGTGTGTTGACACCAACTTGAGAAGTGTGCTTGCTGACTCCAACTTGAGCAGTGGGTGTGTTGACACCAAATTCAGAAGTGTGCGTGCTGACACCAACTTGAGAAATGTGCGTGCTGATACCAACTTGAGAAGGGTGTGTGTTGACACCAACTTGAGAAGTGTGTGTGTTGACACCAACTTGAGAAGTGTGCGTGCTGACACTAACTTGAGAAGTGTGTGTGCTGACACCAACTTGAGCAGTGTGTGTGCTGACACTAACTTGAGAAGTGAGCGTGCTGACACCAACTTTAGAAGTGTGAGTGTTGACACCAACTTCAGAAGTGTGTGTGTTGACACCAACTTGAGAAGTGTGCGTGCTGACACTAACTTGAGAAGTGTGCGTGCTGACACTAACTTGAGAAGTGTGCGTGTTGACACCAACTTGAGAAGTGTGCGTGCTGACACTAACTTGAGAAGTGTGCGTGCTGACACCAACTTGAGAAGTGTGCGTGCTGACACCAACTTGAGCAGTGTGTGTGCTGACACCATCTTGAGCAGTGTGTGTGCTGACACCAAGTTGAGAAGTGTGCGTGCTGACACCAACTTGAGAAGTGTGCGTGTTGACACCAACTTGAGAAGTGTGAGTGCTGACACGAACTTGAGAAGTGCACGTGCTGACACCAACTTGAGAAGTGTGCGTGTTGACACACTTTAGAAGTGTGAGTGGTGACACCAACTTGAGAAGTGTGCGTGCTGACACCAACTTGACAAGTGTGCGTGCTGACACCAACTTGAGAAGTGTGCGTGCTGACACCAACTTGAGAAGTGTGTGTGTTGACACCAACTTGAGAAGTGCGCGTGCTGACACCAACTTGAGAAGTGTGCGTGCTGAAACCAATTTGAGCAGTATGTGTGTTGACACCAACTTGAGAAGTGTGCATGCTGACACCAACTTGAGCAGTGTGTGTGTTGACACCAACTTGAGAAGTGTGCGTGCTGACACCAACTTGAGAAGTGTGCATGCTGACACCAACTTGAGAAGTGTGTGTGCTGACACCAAATTAAGCAGTGTGTGTGCTGACACAAACTTGAGCAGTGTTTGTGCTGACATCAACTTGAGCAATGTGTGTGCTGACACCAACTTAAGCAGTGTGAGCTGACACAAACTTGAGCAGTGTGTGTGCTGATGCCAACTTGAGCAGTGTGTGTGCTGACACCAACTTGAGAAGTGTGAGTGCTGACACTAACTTGAGCAGTGTGTGTGCTGACACCAACTTGAGAAGTGTGTGTGCTGACACCAACTTGTGCAGTGTGTGTGCTGAAACCAACTTGAGCAGTGAGTGTGCTGACACCAACTTGAGAAGTGTGCGTGCTGGCACCAACTTGAGAAGTGTGCGTACTGACACCAACTTGAGAAGTGTGCATGCTGACACTAACTTGAGCAGTGTGTGTGCTGGCACAAACTTGAGAAGTGTGTGTGCTGACACTAACTTGAGCAGTGTGTGTGCTGACACCAACTTGAGCAGTGTGTGTGCTGACACCAACTTGAGAAGTGTGAGTGCTGACACCAACTTGAGAAGTGTGCGTGCTGACACCAACTTGAGAAGTGTGCGTGCTGACACCAACTTGAGAAGTGTGTGAGTTGACACCAACTTGAGAAGTGCGCGTGCTGACACCAACTTGAGAAGTGTGCGTGCTGACACCAACTTGGGATGTGTTAGTGCTGACACCAACTTGAGCAGTGTGTGTGTTGACACCAACTTGAGAAGTGTGCGTGCTGACACCAACTTGAGAAGTGTGTGTGTTGACACCAACTTGAGAAGTGTGCGTGCTGACACCAACTTGAGAAGTGTGCGTGCTGACACAAACTCGAGCAGTGTGTGTGGTGACACCAACTTGAGAAGTGTGCGTGCTGACACCAACTTGAGAAGTTTGAGTGCTCACACCAACTTGAGAAGTGTGAGTGCTAACACCAACTTGAGAAGTGTGTGTGCTGACACCAACTTGAGAAGTTTGAGTGCTGACACCAACTTGAGAAGTGTGAGTGCTGACACCAACTTGAGCAGTGTGTGTCTTGACACCAACTTGAAAAGTGTGCGTACTGACACCAACTTGAGAAGTGTGTGTGCTGACACCAACATGAGAAGTGTGCGTGCTGACACCAACTTGAGAAGTGTGCATACTGACACCAACTTGAGAAGTGTGCATACTGACACCAACATGAGAAGTGTGCGTGCTGACACCAATTTGAGAAGTGTGTGTGTTGACACCAACTTGAGAAGTGTGCGTGCTGACACCAACTTAAGCAGTGTGTGTGTTGACACCAACTTGAGAAGTGTGCGTGCTGACACCAACATGAGAAGTGTGCGTACTGACACCAACTTGAGAAGTGTGCGTGCTGACACCAACTTGAGAAGTGTGCGTGCTGACACGTAGGATTGGGTGATTCTGTGGTCTAAGGCGTTATGTGGTTCTGGCTCACCATGGGCGGGCCAGTACAACATGGGTTCGAGCCCTTGGCTAGTTCAGTATTGTTATTAATCAGTACCACTCGTTCGTGGTCACAATATTATATATATATATATATATATATATATATATATATATATATATACATATATATGTATATATATATATATATATATACATATATATTTATAATATATATATAAACATATATATATAAATATATATATATATATATATATATATATATATATATAAACATATATATATAAATATATATATATATATATATATTTATATATATATATATATATATATATATATATATACATATATATATATATATATATATATATATATATATATATATATATATATATATCTATATATATATATATATATATATATATATATATATATATATATACATATATATATATATATATATATATATATATATATATATATATATATATATATGTATATATATATATATATTATATATATAAATATATATATATATATATATATATATATATATATATATATATATATATATATATATATATATATATATATATGTATATATAGGTATATACATATATGTCGTGCCGAATAGGCAGAACTTGCGATCTTGGCTTAAATAGCAACGCTCATCTTGCCATATAGGACAAGTGAAAATTTGTGTATGCAATAATTTCGCCAAAATCATTCTGAACCTAACGAAAAATATATATTTTATTGTATTTGTTTAGTACTAAATTACTGTAAACGTATTTAAAACATATTTAGTTGGGTTAGGCTAAAATAAATTGCTCTTGTTATAATAAGCTTAGGTAAGTTTTCTAAGATTCTTTTGGTGCAAAATTAAATTTTTTTACATTCACATTAATAAAAAAAATATATGTTTAAACGTATAAGAGAAAATTTCAGAAAGGACATAATTTTAAATGAGTTCTTGCTAATTGACCAGTTTTACATATTCGGCACGATATATATATATATATATATATATATATATATATATATATATATATATATATATATATATATATATATATATATATATATATATATATATATATATATATATATATGTCGTGCAGAATATGTAAAACTGGTCAATTAGCAAAAACTCATTTAAAAAGAAGTCTTTTTCGAAATTTTCTCTTATATGTTTAAAGATATATTTTTTTCATTGATGTTAATGTAAAAATTTTTAATTTTGCGCCTACAGAATCTTAGAAAACTTACCTAACCTTATTGTGTCAAGAACAATTTATTTTAGCCTAACCCAACTAAAAATATTTTAGATTTGTTTACAGTAATTTAATACTAAACAAACACAGTGAAATATATTTTGTTCGTTAGGTTCAGAATGATTTTGGCGAAATTATTGCATACACAAATTTTCACTTGTTCTATATGGCAAGATGAGCGTTGCTATTTAAGCCAAGATCGCAAGTTCTGCCTAATCGGCACGACATTTAATATATATATATATATATATATATATATATATATATATATATATATATATATATATATATATATATATATATATATATATATATATATATATATGTCGTGCCGAATAGGCAGAACTTGCCATCTTGGCTTAAATAGCAACGCTCATCTTGCCATATAGGACAAGCGAAAATTTGTGTATCCAATAATTTCGCCAAAATCATTCTGAACCTAACGAAAAAAATATATTTCACTGTGTTTGTTTAGTATTAAATTATTGTAAACAAATCTTAAACATATATAGTTGGGTTAGGCTAAAATAAATTTTTCTTGTTATAATAAGGTTAGGTAAGTTTCTAAGATCCTTTTGGTGCAAAATTAAATTTTTTTACATTAACATTAATGAAAAAAATATATCTTTAAACGTATAAGAGAAAATTTCAGAAAGGACTTAATTTTAATTGAGTTCTTGCTAATTGACCAGTTTTACATATTCGGCACGACATATATATATATATATATATATATATATATATATATATATATATATATATATATATATATATATATATATATATATATATATATATATATATATATATATATATATATATATATATATATATATATATATATATATATATATATATATATATATATATATATGTATATGTCGTGCCGAATATGTAAAACTGGTCAATTAGCAATAACTCATTTCAAATTAAGTCCTTTCTAAAATTTTCTCTTATACATTTAAAGACATATTTTTTTCATTAATGGTAATGTAAAAACTTTTAATTTTGCACCAAAAGAATCTTAGAAAACTTACCTAACCTTATTATAGCAAGAACAATTTATTTTAGCCTAATCCAACTAAATATATTTTAGGTTTGTTTACAGTAATTTAATACTAAACAAACTCAGTGAAATACATTTTTTTCTTTAGGTTCAGAATGATTTTGGCGAAATTATTGCATACACAAATTTTCACTTGTCCTATATGGCAAGATGAACGTTGCTATTTAAGCCAAGATCGCAAGTTCTGCCTGTTCAGCACGACATATATATATATATATATATATATATATATATATATATATATATATATATATATATATATATATATATATATATATATATATATATATATATATATATATATATATATATATATATATATATATATATATATATATATATATATATATATATATATATATATATATATATATATATATATATGTCGTGCCGAATATGTAAAACTGGTCAATTAGCAAGAACTCATTTAAAATCAAGTCCTTTCCAAAATTTTCTCTTATACGTTTAAAGATATATTTTCTTCATTAATGTTTATGTAAAAAAATTTTATTTTGCACCAAAAGCAACTTAGAAAACTTACCTAACCTTATTATAACAAGAACAATTTATTTTAGCCTAACCCAACTAAATATATTTTAGATTTGTTTACAGTACTTTAATACTAAACAAACACAGTGAAATATATTTTTTTCGTTAGGTTCAGATTGATTTTGGCGAAATTATTGCATACACAAATTTTCACTTGTCCTATATGGCAAGATGAGCGTTGCTATTTAAGCCAAGATCGCAAGTTCTGCCTATTCGGCACGACATATATATATATATATATATATATATATATATATATATATATATATATATATATATATATATATATATATATATATATATATATATATATACACACAGATATCTGCGATTTCTCTATAATCCTTAATAAGCTGATGATTAAACACATAGTGTTTAGGATAATTTCCATAAGGATGACCACATTCTTTGCACTATGTTTGATAATCATTTGTGTATATCAATGGTACGCAACCTTTTTACCACCATGGACTCCTTTTATTTAAATTAATATTCCCACGTATCCCAGGTTTTTTATAGGTCTGTCTACTCAGTGAGGTGATTTTATATACTAACAACAAACTCGTTTTCCTAGTTTCATCTCTCGTTTGAAAGACACATGTAACTGAGAATGCAGTTAAATAAATGGCTGCATTTAAAATCTGGAAACGGGTCCGAAACGTTGAAAGTTTTTTTTTTCAGCCTTATCGTGAGTAATTATATAGTTTACACTGCAGCCTCATGAAACTTTGAACTTAGCTCACGGACCCCCTTTGAGGACCCCCAGGGGTCCTCGGACCAAAGGATGGAAAGCGCTGGTGTATACGGCAAACTGTCTAAAGTAGTTGTAACCAAGCCTCATGCCGTCTGTTTAATAACATTGCAAACTGCTTTGTAAATGCTCCTATCTACTTTCATATTGTTGTAGCGAGTTGCTTTTAAATGCATTTCTATTGCATTTAGATGCTTTATTTAGTTACTAATATTAAATACTTGTCTAAGTCAGACTAAGGCTAAATTTAACGTCTAATTTCAACTGCAGAAGTAGCTAAATTTATATTAACGTAACCTAGAACACGAAATATTTTTTTTAGACTGCGCTAGTGAAGTAAACAACGGAAAATTATTCGTGCTAAAGAGAACGTATTATGTGGATGACAGGTTTCACCAGGTGGCGGTGTGCGGTCCCACAGTCAACTCCTTAATTAATTCTTCACGCCTTCACAAAAGGTCTTATTAGCCTCGCCATATTGGGCAACAAAAGCAATAGTTGTAATCTTTTATAGCCTAGGTTTACAACACTCTTTATGGCTTTTTTAAAGAATAGTTAATGATTTCTGAGACACATTATTGGGGCTCGTAAAATGACATGATAACACACAGCATCATGACCTTAACCCAGAGGGCTTGTGTACTCGGTCTTTGACCTTAGAAGGCTGAGTGATCCGCTCCCCGAAGACAGTCCAATAAATCCTACTTATAGCCATTTTGTATATTAAAGAAAAACTAGTGCTAAATCCGTATAGGTCATGCCACACCAAGTGGTACACAAACTGTGAAAGGAACACCGTAATATTAAACGGAGAACTTGTTTTTAAATGGGGCAAATATCTCAAAAATAACATTGTGAATTATTATATTCATTGTGAAGCGCTACATTATAGGGATTATGGTGCATCTTGAGGGAAGGGAGGTGATCGGATTTGATCCGAGGAAGGGGAGAGAATCCAATTTTTTGATCAAGAACCCTTCACCAGCATCAAGGGATTAGATTTTGCCGCCGAAGCGGCTTATATATTGTACACCCTATAGTCATCCTGAGGACGGTAGCGCAAGAGCATATGGATACACAAGAGACCTGGGAACAAGTCCCCATAAGGGTTACCATGAGTACTGCTGGATTTATATCTTCAGCTCATTTTTATGTTGCAAACAGATTTTGGAAATTTGATTAATATGTTTGGTATTTTATTAAGCGCATAATGTTCAAGATAGTAACCACAGGGTTGTCCACATACTTTACAATTGGTTAGAGCATCATCTGTGTGTCTGCTAAATTGACAGAAGTACTTGTAACCAAGCCTAAACCTGGCTACTACAACATAAGTCAATCTGTTCACCTTGAAAGCTGCTCCATAATCGTATTATCTACGTTCATGTTATCATAGCGGGTTATAGATCAACTCAGGCTTCTAACTGCATTCCTATAACATCCACTTTCGTCGTTTACTTCTCTCCTAATATTATTGCTAATACTAGACACAGGCACGCCAAAATTATATTCTACATTTTCCTTCAGGGTACTTTTTTTTTTTTTTGGCTAACGTAGCAATCAACTTTATCATGAAGGAGTGATCCAGTGTATGATGAAATTCCTAACAATTATACATTAATTCCTTTTCCCAGATTTTTGAGTATCTGTACTTGGGTTCTACAATAAGCATGTTGTTAGAGTCATTGTGTGAGACAAAAGCCTTCAGTGACGACATAGAATCAGTAATAATCATAGAGTTAAGCTCAGTATCATAAGTTAACTTCAGCGTCTTTAGGATGGCAAACAATTCAGTTTGCAGTGTAGACGCCCAGTTGTTAATTCTTATGCCTAATTCAACATAAGAACATAAGAACATAAGAAAGGAGGAACACTGCAGCAGGCCTGTTGGCCCATACTAGGCAGGTCCTTTACAATTCATCCCACTAACAAACATTTGACCAACCCAATTTTCAATGTGATGAATGGTTTGAAAAACCGATAGTTCCTATCGTTCTTAACTATGGAGGTAGCAACAACAGCAGATGCATCCCTACCAGTAGATTCCTACATAAATCCATCAGTGTATATAACCTGTGATAAATTACTACTAACAGTTAAGCGAGAATTTTTTTTTCTTCGACAGTTGCTTTTGCAGGTGATTTAAAGAAGGGTGATGTGCTTCTAGGGAGGGGCTTCCAGGTATGTGATATTATATGAACACATTTTCCATGGAGGGGTGAAATGCTCTTGTCCATAGTGATACAGTTCGTGCAAGTTATAAAGCTTAATGTAATCTCATGTTTACCCATTTAGATCTATGTGTATTTACTTTTAGACATTTAGTAAGACTCATAGTGATGGTGTCTGGCTCATTTCTCAACATTCTAATTCAAACTACAGTGCTGATCTCAATAATCTTATCACTGATACTAGAAACAGAAGTTCATTCCTTATATTAAGAACCTTGGTAGATTTAGGACAGCCAAGAATAAAATTCTGAGGTCTTCATTTTACAACAGCTGGAGAGAATTTTCCTAAGCTAATGTTAATATGGACGCAGTATAAATAAGGATCTAATATTGGCTATGTACATCATTCTCACTAATCTCACATTAGCACCATAGTTGAGGCTGTAGCCAAGCAACAGTTCTGAGAACATTTATCCCATCATTGTATTTCTTATTTAGTTGTGGTATGATGAAATTATTGAAGGGTACATCTACACCAAAATATCTGTAAGATTTAACGTAGCTGATGTTTTCACCCTGCAAACAGATGGGTGGGGGATGTTGCTTGCTTGTCAGTATCTTTGTTTCAGATGAGGATATGACTTGGCCTAGTCGATTACAAATTACGTGACCCTGGAAATACAATTCTGCACACCTTTTCTCTTCATGAAACCATAGAAATAAGGGGAAAGCTGGTGTCTGATTAAATGGTATAGTCTGTTAAGTATCATTCTTATGAAGGCTTTACAAAGACAACTTGATATGGAGATCGGTCTAAATATATCATGTTGTTGCGGCTTAGTCTATTAGTCCAGGAAGTAGAAAGAACACCCTCGATGTAACTGAAATTATACAGTGCTAACAAATGGTTATCGGAGCCTACCTTAGAGTGTTGAGGGCATCACAAGTTATACCAACCTCTCTAAGGGTGAATAGTCATCCTTTATTTAATGCATTTTCTAATTCATACTCGGTGAAAAGGCAATCACCCTCATCAATATTTTGGTTTATAAAATTAATCAATTTCAACCGTCTTTCAGAAACACTCTTCAGTTTTGTTCTAATGTGAGATGGGAGATTTTCATGCTATGATGTTTTCGAACAATTATAAGAACATAAGAACATAAGAAAGGAGGAACACTGCAGCAGGCCTGTTGGCCCATACTAGGCAGGTCCTTTACAATTCATCCCACTAACAAACATTTGACCAACCCAATTTTCAATGCTACCTAAGAAATAAGCTCTGATGTGCAAGTCCCACTCAAATCCAACCCATCCCACTCATGTACTTATCCAACCTAAATTTGAAACTACCCAAAGTCCCAGCCTCAATAACCCAACTAGGTAGACTGTTCCACTCATCAACTACCCTATTTCCAAACCAATACTTTCCTATGTCCTTTCTAAATCTAAACTTATCTAATTTAAATCCATTACTGCGGGTTCTCTCTTGGAGAGATATCCTCAAGACCTTGTTAATATCCCCTTTATTAATACCTGTCTTCCACTTATACACTTCGATCAGGTCTCCCCTCATTCTTCGTCTAACAAATTCATGAGACCATTTTATTATCAAGAGGAAAGGGATGAACATTATCACGCCTTTACCTAGTTATTTTATTCATTCCTTTCCAAGTCAAACTTTAAGACGTAGATCTATTTAACCCACTAACAAATTGTTCTAATTCATATTGCCCAAGTTCTTGTTTACTATTCCTTGCATTTATTAATGCACCTTGGAAAGTTCTGAGCAAGACTGGGGTTCTACATTCACAATGTGCTTTACCAATCCTCCTTGCTACATGTGTTAAATTGCATAGTTGTGGATCATTATAGTACCTATGATGGTATTTGTCATTTATGGTGGAACATTTATGTCCTCTTTTTTCATTCTCTTAATATGTAAGCAAGTTCTCAAAGGTGGTACCTAAATCATCACTGAATTTTTGTGTGCCAGTGGGCTCGTAATTCCTATACCACTGATACAAGTGGTTAGCGAAATTCTCTGTTAATAATGAGTTTTTTCCTTTTGTATTTAACTACTCAACTGATGGAAATATGATGAAGATTGACAATTGCGAGTCTTGGGAAGTGATGAGATCTATTATGCCACCATATATGTGAGTAGGCTCAACAGTGCCCACAATTCGAACATTATCATGCTCATTTAGAAACTTAGCTAGTTTAATTCCATTGGTGTTTGTTACAGACCCACAATATTCTCATGTCTGTTATTAAAGCCTCCAAGAATGAGGGAAGGTTTACTATTGATGTGATCTGGCAAAATATAAGGTGGAAACTGATTTGCAACATAAAGATTGAAGATGTTGATGGAAAAGTTGGCTGCGTATGTTTTACGCCATAATATTGCATGCTTAATCGACTCTGCAGGGCAAGGAGTGAATGCAGCAAGTTCTTTCTTACATAGATCACACAACAGTTAGTTGACCTGAGGTTATGTGCTGAATATACAGGCAACTTCGAGGGAGGTACTGCAACTCGTAGTCTAAATTCCTGCAAACAGATAATATTACTATTCGTGGATGCATTAATATGAAGTACGATGGAGGGAATGTTCCATGAAAATAATTGCAATCTATCCATTGCAATAATTGCTAATAAGATCGTAAGGTAATTATGCTCGGACAAAAGAGTGCAGACACTTCCGAACAATTAATATAATTTTTACCCTCTTATTTTCATAACCACTTTCTCTAATCGTTTCCCAGCCTTTTTCTAGAACATTCCTAGGCACTGTGCTAGCAAAATGCTGGATATCAGGTGAGTCCATTACTTCTCCAGAGAAAGAAAGGTACTCGTGTGTAAGTCCTTTCTTCAGCACCTCCTATATTAACAGGTACCAAATTTCACTGGTGTTCTAAGCGGTGCCTCTGGCATGGTTGACTCGTTATTCATAGTAGGTAATTCCGTGTGATTACCACATTTCCAGCTTCCAAAGGTGTTACAGGTATGGCGTCCGTCTGACTGTTGGAGACATGTGTGTTAGGAAGAGTGGCAGGCTCGTCCACGTATTCAGGTGTAGTCACAGGTGTGATTAGTGGCAGATCAGTGGCTCCATGTGTACTAGCAACGATAGCTAGCACTTCCACAACTAGTGTAGCAGATGGCAGTTGGGCGTCACCAGAAATATTTGCAAGAAGGACGAGCTCTCATATATTTTCTAGAAGTGGGGTGGGGGGGGTTCCACAGGTATGGCAGTGGTAGGCTGACTGGTCTCACCCTCAGTTGCCATTAATGGACTGTTGTTTGGTTTAGACCGAAGGTTATTTGAGTTCTATTTGCAGTCCATATGCCAAACTGTAACCCCCAATTTCATAACAGTTAATACGATTAAATTTCTGGCCTTCCCCACTATAACTGTCAAGCCCCACTGTACATTACCTAGTGGGATGTTTCCCTACCACACCAAGAAAGGAGTATTTTGCGGTCTGCTGCAATATGGTCATAGTGCTGCAAGAATATATTCCTCCGTGAGAGTCGTCATTTTTGTCAGTGGTGGAGTCCCAAGCAAGACAAGAATTCCTCCTCGCCCCCTTCCACCCCAAAAAAGATATATTTAAAATAAAATTCTGTTTGAGATTCCTTATAATTAGTGCAAAAAGTAATATTGACTCTAAAAGTCAGAATTCTAGCATACATCACAAGAAACAAAGGAATTCAAATTCAGTAAACACTTCCATTGGACTCAAATCAGACTTCTACTTAACAGGACATTCACCTCACTGAAGACACATCATAATGGATGGTAAAGACAAGGTTTTACAACTAAGCACAAGTTACAGAGAAGAGAAAAAAAATACATAATTACTTATACATACATACTATGTATACATACCCTGACACATATGTCTGCATATATACAAACACACACATATATACACATGTATAAAAGATACTTAAACAAAGAACGATCACAGTTATATAACTCACTGCACAGATGCAGCGTTGAGACAGTTCCAATAAAAACACATACAAGTACTACAGGTACACACGGGTATTACAGGTACACACAGGTACTACAGGTGCACACAGGTATTACAGGTACTACAGGTACACACAGGTATTACAGGTACACACAGGCATTACAGGTACACACAGGTATTACAGGTACACACAGGTACTACAGGTACACACATGAATCAGTAGGTGATATCCAATAGACTGTTCACTCATACATCAAAGTGCAAAAAAGTCTAATTAGTACTGAACAAGAAAGACAAGAGCTTACAGGTAATATATGGGTTGCTTAACAGCAACACAGATTGTGAGTGTCGGACGAGAAAAATATTAATACAAGAGATATAACACGAATTCGTGCACTTAACTTTTATACATAAAAAGAGAAGCACTTCCAATTAGGGATTAGGTTATCAGCACAAAGGAGGTAACAAATCCTCTTATTAGCACCAATAAGCTGAGATAAGAGAATATATTACAAACATAAGCAGTACTAATCAACTGAAATAGCTGAACATTGCTGTAGCAAAACTCATAAAAAAGCAAAGCACTAAGACGTTTATTTTGTGCAACAAGAACAGCCAACAAAAGTAGCAGGTTTATTAAATAAATGCTTAAGAAACACATTGCTAACTTGCTGTGTTACAGTGAGAAGTGCTCACTGAGGAGACAATGCTACAGAGCGCACGCTGTTAGTATATAATTCTTTGGTAAAACTGAATGAAACTATATAAAAAAACATGATGAACATAGCATCACTAAGCGTAATAATGTCCAGGAAACACTGATGAAATGAGCGTTCTTTTCCAGGTTAGTGGAGAACCTTATGGATCCAGCAACATTACGCCACATGTTATCAACAACATATGACTAGAATATCCATGTTTTTATAAGACTGCGAGCCAGATAATCCATAGTATAGTGAGGCCACAATGTGTCTAGATTTTGGCTATATCTGCCAGGAATAGCAAGACATTGTGACCAGCTATACTACAAGGTGATCCCAATGAAAGTTACCCCACGTATATGTGATGGTAACATTGTTTTTCATCATCGTAGCTGACAGCACTCACGGATGGGTGATGCAAATACACTTAGAGCCATGTTGCTCTCACTGAGAGCTTCATCATGTTTTAAACTAAATGTTGCCATAACAAAGCTCTCTTCTTTGTCCTACCCATCTTGTTGGCACTCTTGTACCATTAATGAAGGGTACTAGATATACCTCATACAACTGCAATACTCTTGTACCATCACTGAAAGTTACTCAATACAACTGTAGTTCTATTGTACCTGTCATAACTTTAAGGTGCAATAAGGTTTACCTTCAAACAACATTTTATGATAAATTAAACACGCCTTCTTTATCCTATCCAGAGAATCTGTTTGTTCTCCACTGTTGCCACTGTCATCAGGGAAAATAATTTTGCTTCATGTTATGTGGGATATTTGCATGGCTGGTTTATTAGATTTTTAAGACTATCTACTAAACAAGGGTCAATAATCGTGTATGTCACCTATACGCCACCCGTTAAGGATACTGTAATATCCAAAACTGGGATTAATGCAGACTCTCAGGGGATATACAACAACTCTCGGTGTGTAAACACAGTCGGCATTTTCTGGAGAATTTGTGCGGTGACACGATTCAACACCAGTCTCACTGCTTGTTTAAGGTCATCAGTGTTTTCGTTGCCCGTATGTGTTTAGGTCAACCTTCATTTGCTTTTTACATTCTCGAGTGCAGTTCTCAAGAAAATATTGTACTCTGATCCACGTTACAGTTCTCAAGCTTACACCTTACAGTTTTCACGCTAACACTACACTTTCATCCAGTTCTCAAGCTAACATTGTATTTTGATCCAGGTCTCAAACTAACATTGTATTTTCATCCAGTTCTCAAGCTAACATTGTATTTTTATTCAGTTCTCAAGCTAACATTGTATTTTGACCCAGTAATCAAGCTACATTCTGCTTTCATTCAATTCTCAAACTAACATTATACATTCATACAGTTCTTAAGCTAACAATGAACTTTGAACTTAATTTGAGTTCATAGCTTTGTACTTTCACCCACTATAGAATTTTCCAGGTGTAGAGGACGTTAGAGACGACGTTTCCCTCTGTCGTACTCTACCACGAGCGAAACTTTCTCTTCAAGAAATGTTTTTCTTTTAACCATAATGTTGATTATTGTCTATTTCTTCTCATCTATTTTCTCGTTATTCGTCTGTTTCTCTCTTTTTCTTGTTCTTTTCTTTCACTTTGTAATGTAATTCTTTTCATATATATACAACCACTGTGAAAGAACAGAGAACTTCAAAGCGCATACGTGACTACTCACATTATCAAGGAACAATAAAAGTAATGCATCAAAGGAAGGCATATAAAGGGTCTAGACCACACCTCACTATCACATCCCATAAAGCAACACCTGACGCGCAACTCGTAAGAAAGAGAACACTACATCAGGCCTGCTGGCCCAACTAGACAGGTCCTTTACACAACCCACAAACAAATTATTCTACCCAAGAATTAAATTCTATTAATTATAAATGGACCTAATTTATATAAACCAAAGGAAATATTCATATTATTGTCAAAACTGCTTTTTATGAAACAAGATTCAATTATATTCCTGTCGACCATGGACTTGCTTGATACAACTTTCTCAACTTTTTGAAAATCAATTGGATGGTTAAAATCTCTCACTTGAATAAATAGAGCATTGGAATCTTGTCCAGTTCTAATGCTATATTTATGTTGTTTTAATCTAAGTTCAAGACTTTTACCAGTTTGACCGTAATAAACTTTATCGCAAATTTTACAAGGAATTTTATAGACACATCCGTCAACATTTTGGGGGGAAATCTTTATCAAAAGTTTTTTTACTGTATCAAGATTTTTAAATACAACTTTAATATTAAAAGTCTTAAGAAGAGAAGGCATATCAACCAAGTTTTCATGGTAAGGGAGAACCAACATATTTTTAGTTGAATAAGGTTGGTTGTCCCTTTTTGGGTTGTAAAAAGTATTTCTAGCAATTTTAAATGATTTATCAATTACATTTCTCGGGTATTTCAGATCATTGGCTATTTCATAAATTTTGGATATTTCTTCATCTATGAACTCTGGACTACAAATACGTAAAGCTCTCAAAAACATTGATGAGAAAACAAACAGTTTAACTTTACCTTGATAGGAAGAATAATAGTGGTCATAGGAACAGTTATTTGTAGGTTTTCTGTAAATTTTAAATTTGAATTCATTATTACCCTTAATAATTAAAACATCTAGAAAAGGCAATGAGTTATTTTCTTCATACTCAACAGTAAAGTTTATAGAATGGGCTAAGCTATATAACTTGCCAAGGAAATGGTGTATATCTACATTCTTGGGCATAAGACATAAAATATCATCAACATATCCGAACCATTTTGCTCTATTAGGGAGGATTGTGTTAAGCAATCTTGTTTCAAAAAATTCCATATTTAGATTACTAAGAACAGGTGAAAGAGAATTTCCCATTGCCATACCAAATTTCTGTTGATGATATTTTATGTCTTATGCCCAAGAATGTAGATACACCATTTCCATTACCTTGGAGTCCAGCTTGCGCTAGACTTTGATCCAAGGCAGCCAGCTTTCAGGGAGAAGGCTTACAGCTTTTCATCTCATCCCCTACATACATCAGCGAATTCCTTGCATTGTTAATATCTCTAGTAAGGCTGATGCATGTAGGGGATGAGATGAAAAGCTGTAAGCCTTCTCCCTGAAAGCTGGCTGCCTTGGATCAAAGTCTACCGCAATCTGGACTCCAAGGTATTGGTCCAGTGTGGGTAGATTGGTAAAGCACTGCGTACCTTGTTCCAAGGTTCGTAGGTTCGAGTCTCCTTTAGCCAGAGAACAGTGTGTGTGTATATTTCGCCGGCTCTTGCGAATTCCTTGCATGTATATATATATATATATATATATATATATATATATATATATATATATATATATATATATATATATATATATATATATATATATATATATATATATATATATATATATATATATATATATATATATATATATATATATATATATATATGTATGATGGGGTCTACCTCTGGTGTAAATTGTGGGACCCATAGCATCGGAAAAGTGGATAAAAAGGCTTCAAGGATGAATATTTGGATTTCTTCCTGAAGCCGTTTGAATATTCCACTTTCCCTACCACCCCAGCTTTTCATATTTTTTTTTTACCAGTAGGAATATTTTATTACATAATATGGTACAAAAGATTTAAGAGATACATTGTTGATATAAAGGTGGCTTATACGGTACATGTTGTTACGTGTGTATCACCGATTGTAAGGCGAAAATCTCATCCAGCTCCTCAGAGCTGGGGCATGTGCCCAAAATACAGCAGGCATTACCCCTTTGAACAGCCGCACTGAGCCGCTGGAACAGAGAACTAGCTGCCCTGGGATCCCTAGTTATCCTGATGAGTCTTTTTCCCAGCTCCTTAAGGAATTTAGATTCGTTCTTTCCCCATGAGCCAAGGGTCTCTGAGCCTATGGGAACAAACATATAATGATGGGCAAGTTCTCCATATTTTCTAGACTTTTGGGACTCCCTGAAGCTGGCAGCTGCCCCTCCTTCCTCCCTGGTGTATTGGAGATAGGTATCAGACAAGGTATATGTATAGTCCCACACCACCTGCTTCCCATCTGTCCAGGCTTGAAGGCTGATACCATCTGGACGCTTCTGGCTGCCATCAGATCTGCATAGCTGGGGTGGCTCCCTTACTGCTGGGCATCTGGCTGTTGTGAGGCTCCTCTTGATAATGTTATTAACCTCCTCATGTCTTGCAATCTTTCCCTCGGATTTACGGCACACAAGACCGTGGTACCCGAATCGGTCTGCTGCTTCACTGCCAAAAATACACTTGTGTTCGGCGAGAATAGGGGCGGCAAGTCGAAGGGCAACACCGATGCGGATGGTCTATGGGTCGAGGCGTGTGCCAAGGCTGGAGTTGGGAACAGCCAACAGAAAATCCCCTGCATGAGGTGCTCTCACTGCCAGGAGGCGGGCTCTATCCTTCCCTGACACACTCTGAAGCATTGTTGAGGCTATATTTTCCACTATTGGACCATCCCATTACGATTGTTTGTAGTTGTTGGGGGGAGTAGGTCTGGTTTCAGAGCCCGTTAGATTATCCCAGATCATGGCTCCGTCAATGAACTTTTGGTCCTGGACTCCAATCTTGTCCCTGAGATGTTCAGGGAGAATCACTGCTACAAGCTCTTTGGATGCAATACACGAGGACAGAAAAGCAGGTAACGCAATCTGTGATGACTTGCGGACACCAATGCCTCCTAGTCTGACTGGAAGTGTAGCTTGGTTCCACTGCCCGTCTTCTAGAGTAAGGTTAAGTACTTTCGTAAAAATCTGCCTCAGAATACTGTCATATTCGTGCAGTATAGGGTTATATGAAGGTGCACATCTTAGGAAATATGTCAACCTGGGCAGACTCAAGCACTTTGAGAGAAGGTACAAGGCATCGTGGGTGCCCAGATTGCCTATTCTTTGTGCCATTCTCCTTAACTCTTCCAATTTCTTCCTGAGAATTGTGTCAATGGCATTGCTTCCCAGAGGTGCTCCTAGCAAGACACCATTTGTGGGGGCAATGACTGCTGCTCCTGGTAGTTTTGATCTCACTGCATTTATCACTTGTTGACTGACTGAGATGATTTCACATTTGGATGGATTCAGGATGAGACCCATTTCCTGTCCCCGTGTCATTACCTGTGTAAGGTCATGTAGGAGGGACTCCTTTGTACCTGCTAGTGTGCCATCATCTAGGAACCAGATGTTTAGCTCGCTAGTCAGTCTGACTGTGATTTCCCTAACTGCTACACAGAAGAGAAATGGTGGAAGAGGATCTCCTTGTTGGACACCCTCCGATGATGTGATTTCATGCTCTCCAAAGAGAAGCATTGATTCCTTGCTATACCCAGCTGAAACAAAAGGGAAGAGACCAGGGAAATGTTCTTGTACTGCTGCTAATTATATATATATATATATATATATATATATATATATATATATATATATATATATATATATATATATATATATATATATATATATATATATATATATATACAGTGGAACATCAAAAATCGAACTGCTCCCAACACAACCATTTATGTAAGTGTATTTTTGTAAGTGCTTTTATAAGTGTATTTTTGATGGTCTGAAATGGACTAATCTAATTTACATTATTCCTGATGGGAATAAATTCATTAGGTAAAGGCACTCGAACAGCCTTCTGGATCGAAAACAGTTCGATAGTTGAGGTTCCACTGTATATATATATATATATATATATATATATATATATATATATATATATATATATATATATATATATATATATATATATATATATATATATATATATATATACATATATATTATATATATATTTGGCTAATTTGACTAATTGGCTAATTTTACCTATTTGGCAAGACATATATATATATATATATATATATATATATATATATATATATATATATATATATATATATATATATATATATATATACATATATATATATATATATATATATATATATATATATATATATATATATTTTGTCTTTAAATAAAACATACTTGAAATATAGGGGGTGGTAGGAGAAAATTCTCAAACAGCTTCAGGGAGAACCTTGAGTTTTCCCTGAAGCAAGTTTATTCTTTTCTCTGAGGATGAGGGTCCCTATATTTTATATATATATATATATATATATATATATATATATATATATATATATATATATATATATATATATATATATATATATATATATATATATATATATATATATATATATACATATTTATTTATTTTGGCTTTTTGGCAATGCCTGTTTGGCTGTCCCACCAAGGAGGGACAAGTCACTAGCAACACATGTTATTAGGGCAATAAATGCATTCCCAAGGGATGACAACCTCGTCCGTCTTCCCCCTAGGGCGACAAACACCCGCCGGGCAAATGCCAACAACAGGACACCCGACACCTCAAAAATCAGAGCCCAAATTAGCAAAAAAATAGAAGAGGGTAATACTATTGGAGCTCTGAGGCTTATAACCAGTGAGGATACCATCGCTCCCAAGGACGTCAGCACGGCGCAAACTCTGAAGGAGAAACATCCACCCAGGGCTCCCAGTACCAACATTGACCTCCCTGACATTGCAGCAGGCGTAGAACATCTAACCTTACAGGATGCTGATGTGTATAAAGCTGCTATGTCATTTCCACAGGGTTCAGCAGGAGGTTTCACCGGTTTAAGGCCTCAACGCTTAAAACAAATACTCAATCCAGCACTTGGTGAGGCTTCAGAGAGGCTGCTGTCTGAACTCACCAAATTTTCCAACCTGTGCCTGGCTGGCGGTGTCCCAGAGGCCATCAGACCCTTTTTCTTTGGTGCCTCATTGTGTGCCCTCCGGAAAAAGGATGGCGGAATCAGGCCCATTGCAGTGGGTAACACCCTTCGGCGCCTATTCGCCAAGGCTGCAGTAAGAAGGGTGAGTCAAGAGGCTGCTGCAATGCTGAAACCAACTCAGCTCGGTTTCGGCGTTCAACAGGGCTGTGAAGCAGCTGCCCATGCAGCACGAGTATATATCAAAAACATGTCCTATGAAAAAGCCTTGGTCAAATTGGACTTTGCCAATGCTTTCAACTCAGTCAGAAGGGATGCTGCTCTCCAAGCAGTTTATAGAAACTTCCCTTCCCTTTATCCCTTCATAGAATCGTGTTATAGTGTGACTTCCAAACTATTGTTTGGGGACCATGAAATTGACTCGTGTGAGGGCGTGCAACAGGGGGACCCTCTCGCCCCCTTTCTATTTTGTTTGGTCATCAAGAAAGTCACGGAGGCACTCTCCAGCGAGCTCAATATCTGGTTCCTGGACGACGGTACCCTGGCTGGCACAACAGAATCTCTCCTAGAGGACATCAGTAAAATTAAAGACATGGGAGAAAGCTTGGGCCTTTCTTTAAACCCCACCAAATGTGAAATAGTTTCTACCAATCAACAGATGATCCAGAATATTAGTGCCGTTTTACCAGGACCACGAGCCATTGATCCAGCCAATAGCACTCTCCTCGGTGCTCCTCTTGGGTCCAGTGCCATCGATCTGATCCTAGGAAAAAAAGTCTCAGACCTCCGGACGATGGAAAGCAGGATGAAAGACACTGACACACACGATGCCTTCTACCTACTCACCAGGTGCCTGTCAATCCCAAAACTTACCTATTTTCTGAGATGCTCCCCAGCCTTCAGCAGTCCAAAACTCAAGGAATATGACTCTCTCCTGAAGGCCATGCTAGAGAGTGTATTGAATCTTTCCCTTGACGATGGACAGTGGTTGCAAGCCTCACTTCCGGTCAGGCTTGGAGGGCTAGGAGTACGCAGATCCTCCCAGATTGCTCTACCAGCTTTCCTGTCCTCTTCCATTGCATCAAACGAGTTGATAAGACAAATTCTTCCTGACACCCTCAGTGACTCAGCAGGAATAGAAGACCCTATCTATGCCAGTGCCATCACCGAATGGGAGACTCTTGCTGCTCCAGCACCAAACCCTAGTGCAGCACTGGCTCACAAACAGTCAAGCTGGGATGGCCCAATTGCTGAAAAGGTGCTTGCCAACATGCTTAGGGCTGCAACATCAGATAGGGAGATCGCCCGTCTCCAGGCTGTGAGTGCACCTCACTCCGGGGACTTCCTCCAAACAGTTCCCATATCGGCAATGGGAACGCGACTCGACCCTAAGACCCTCCGTATTGCAGTGGCTCTGCGCCTTGCTGCCCCAATTCACATAGAATATATGTGTATTTGCGGCAAAGTGCAAGCAGACCAATACGGTCTACCAAAACCAAGGGCTGGCATGCAAGACACAATGAGGTCAACGATATCATTAAGAAAACCCTTGCTACAGCTGGATGCCCTGCCGAGAGGGAGCCACGATCCCTTGCAGCAAACAATACCCACAACCCAGCAAACCGCCCCGACGGGATCACCATCTATCCTTGGAAGAATGGCAAGCTCTTAGCATGGGACTATACCTGTGTGTCCACACCGGCTGACACCTATATCCATCACAGTGTGGGGCGACAGGGAGGAGCTGCTGACCACAGGGAGGAGTACAAGATCAGCAAGTACAGGGACATTAGCCAACAGTATCAATTTGTCCCAGTGGGATCAGAGACCTTGGGATCATGGGGAAAAAATGCCACACGTTTCCTTAAAGAATTGGGTTCCAGACTCATCGACACCACCAGGGACCCAAGGGCAGCCACTTTCATGTTCCAGCGCCTCAGCGTCGCCATCCAGAGGGGAAATGCTTGCTGCATACTTGGCTCACGTCCAGCCTCGGAGGAGCTGGAGGAAATTCATGATCTTTGATACATTGTGCCATTGTATTCATGTTTATGTTTTTTTCTGTAAATGTATTTTGTTTATTAATAAATGTTCACATAGAATAAAAAATATATAGGGGGTGGTAGGAGAAGAAAATATTCAAACAGCTCCGGGGAGAACCTTGAGTTTTCCCTGAGGTACGTTTATTGTCTTCTCTTTGTTTATATATATGTTTATATATATATATATATATATATATATATATATATATATATATATATATATATATATATATATATATATATATATATATATATATATATATATATATATATATATATGTGTGTGTGTGTAATGTACACAGTCGCTCTCAATGCATATTTTATTAGGCACAACTTTCCAGTAGTGCGTAGGGAACCCCTTTTACTTCCTTGAATTCATGGCAGGCATGAATTCAAGGTGCTTGCGACATTCCTTAGAGATTCTGGTCCATGTTGACATGATTTGTCAGCTGCACATTCATTTTGTGAATCTCTCGTTCCACTGCATCTCAAAGATTTACGCCATATTCTGAGCATACCATCTGAATGTTGAGGCTAGAAATCCGGATTTGTTAGAACAGTCAATGCTTTTCAAATCTTCAACTGTCTAGTTTTCGTGAGCCTGTATTCAAGGTAGCCTTACCTGCCTATTATTAACTAGAGGTGAGCTTGGTATGATACGCTAACTCTATTTCCCATCTACTTCAAGGTTAGACGCGTTTTGCGTTCAAAAATACTCTTCTGCATGCCACTGTTGCAACATGTGGTTATTTGAGTTTCTCTCCCCTTCCTGTTAGCTTTAACCAGTCTGGTAATTTTCCTTTGACATCTTTCATTACCAAGGCATTTTCGCACACAAAGCTACCGTTCATTTTATGCTTTGTCTATGTCACATTATCCTCTGTGACCTCTAGAAACTGTTGTGCGTAAAAATTGCAGATCACCAGTTCCTGAAATACTCAAACCATCCCATCAGGCACCAGCAATGATTTGACGGAGTAAATCACTTAGATCACATGTCTTCTATATTCTGATTCGGCCTGAACAACTGAACCTCTTGACCATTTCTGCATGCTATTAGGTATTGAGGTACTGTCACGTAAATGGCTAATTAAGTGTCTGCATCAACGAGTAGGTGCAGAGGTGTACTTAATAAGGACGTCACTGATAGATAAATAAATAAATACATAAATAAATAAATATACATATATATGCAGGACAAGCAACGGGGGGTGGAAATCTTTAGCTCAAGTACTGTCGCACTTCTCAGTACGTCATCAGGAGCTGTGCAATGTTGCAAGGGAGCAACCAAAGCAGGAAGAGAGGTCTCAGAGTAGCGTAGGTGTTAACGACCACGGTTGCCCTTAGACATAAATATAATATATATATATATATATATATATGTGTGTGTGTGTTTGTGTGTGTGTGTGTGTGTGTGTGTATTTTATTAACACATCGACCGTTTCTCACCTAAGGAACGTGATCTGAAAAAGAGGAAACACTTTCATCATCACCCACTCCAACACTGTTTTGCCATGCGCGCCGACACTACAGTTCAAAAACTGCAACATATCTTCACTCCTCCTTCAGAGTACAGGCACTGTACTTCCCACCTCCAGGACACAAGTCCGGCTAACCGGTTTCCCTGAATCTCTTCATAAATGTTACTTTGCTCACACTCCAATAACACTTCAAGTCATAAAAACATTCGTCTCCACTTGCTTCTATCCAATACGCTCACGCACGCTTGCTGGAAATCCAAGCCCCTCGCACACAAAACCTTTACCCCCTCCCTCCAACCTTTCCTAGGACTTCCCCTACCCCGCCTTCCTTCCACTACAGATTTATATGCTCTCAGAATCATTCTGTTTAGTTCTGTCCTCTCTAAATATATTAAGATACGATAATTTGTTTTTTAACTTATTCTTTATTATTACTCTAATCCGAAACCCACATGGAGACAGAAATTAAGCAATAGATTAGAAAGACTATATTTAGGCCTCCGTGTGAGGCATTCTTCGGCAACTGATTGAGATATTATTATTATTATTATTATTATTATTATTATTATTTAAAATATAATAAGGAATTAATACGCAGCTTGAAAATGCGGAGTGAGTTCCAATTGGATTATTATATTTATGGGAAAGCGGTAAATCCATTGGGGTAACGCAGTCCCTGGAGAATAGAATGCAATACGGTTCTATACATGGAAAGGAGAGGTCCAATTCCTTCCATCAATGCTTCTCACTACCATGAAGGAACCTCTTTAAAGGGGTGATCAGCTTGGAGATCTATCAGATGGGATGCAGTCAGAATTATTATTATTAATATTATTATTATTATTATTATTATTATTATTATTATTATTAAATATTATTATTAATGTTAATATTACTATTCTTATTTTCCGGCCTTAGTCTAAACAAAGACAGTGATTACAAATTAGATAATCTACCTAGCGTACCTGATTTTTACAAGTAAATACCCCACGATAATGGTGGCGGAGGCTCCAACGTCCGTCTGCCGGTAGCGAGGTAGACGCTCTCACACAATAGCTGAGTCAACGGAAAATGTACCGTAGTTCACGGTGGGGCCTAACTCTTCTTCATCTTCTGGCCGAGACGATACCTGCAGCAATTTGTTCAGTGAGGGTCTCTTCTCCTCGTAATGAGTGCACGAGAAGTAATGGTAATTCAGATGGAGCGGTGGATCAGGGGCGAGGAGTATGTCAAGAGTATCTGTGGAAGATGCAGGCAGGTCGAGTGCCTCCTTGGCTCATCCCTGTTGAATACCCTCCTATTGCAGCATTATTATTATTATTATTATTATTATTATTATTATTATTATTATTATTATTATTATTATTATTATTATTATTGTTATTATTTTTATTACTATTATTATTATTATTATTATTATTATTATTATTATTATTATTATTATTATTATTATTATTATTATTATTATTTTATTATTATTATTATTATTATTATTATTATTATTATTATTATTATTATTATTATTTTTATTATTATTATTATTATTATTATTATTATTATTATTATTATTATTATTATTATTATTATTATTATTATTATTATTATTGTTATTATTATTTTTATTATTATTATTATTATTATTATTATTATTATTATTATTATTATTATTATTATTATTATTATTATTATTATTATTATTATTATTATTATTATTATTATTACTGCATACATATTATTCAAGTATCATATTTATAGTATTTTTATTATCAGTGGTACTAGTATCAGTAATAATATAATATTAAATACGAACGAATTCCTATGGTTATATAGTCCTTGATGAATGGAGGGGAATGAAATCGTTTCTGATTAGACAAATAAGGGCAGCTTATAAACCTCGCCCAATCAGCCATTTACCAGTAAGAAGACATCCCTTAAGATGGCACTGAATCTGTCACTGGAAGATCAGCAATGGGATTAGGCAAGTAGGTAGAGCTACCTGCGCAAGGCAACTCAGGTAACTTTCCCTACATTTCTGTCTTCGTGTTTGACTTCCAGTGGACTAGTCAAGGAGATTGTCCCCGAACGCTTGAGAGGTGCGGTAAGAGCTTAAGACCCCAGGTTCATTGAAGCAGCCATGCTGTGGGAAACCCTTGTAGACCCTTAAAGCAGACCAGTTCCTCCCATAGAGCACAAACAGTCCTACTGGAACAAAACGATAATGGAAAAAATTCCCAAGCTCACCAACGCTCCAAGAAAGGACAAAGCTCGTCTCCTAGCGGTGAAGGCACCACATTCAGGAGATTTCCTTATAGCTGTTCCCAATTCCTCCCTGGGCACTCAACTCGACCCACAGGCCATTCGGATTGGTGTTGCTCTTCGCCTAGCCACCCCCATCCTCACCGAACATTGGTGTATTTGCGGCGGGCGTCGGCTGATCAATTAGAACTTCATGGTCTCGTGTGTCATACATCAAAAAGGAAGAATGCTAGACATGAGCAGGTCAACGACATTATAAAAAGAAGTCTCGCCACAGCCCATTGCCCAGCTGAACGGGAACCTCAAGTACAGAGGTCTGACGGAAGTCTAAAGCGTCCTAATGGATTCACTATGCTACACTGGAAGGATGGTAAGCAGATTGCCTGAGACTACATCTTTGCCGCCATTTTGGTGAACATCTACTTGCCATACTCTGAAACTGAAGAGGGTGGAGCCACCAGCTACAGGGAGACCTAGAGGATCCGCAGATATAATGGCCTTCCCCCCTTGCTATAACTTCATCCCAGTAGGGTCAGAGACCCTTGGAACATGGTGCAAGTGTGCTCTAAAGTTCCTCAAAGAGTTGGGTGAAAAGCTCGTCACAGAAACTAAGGATCACAGAGCGATCAGCTTCCTATTTCAAAGACTCAGTGTTGCGATCCAGAGAAGAAATGCCTGCAGCATTCTGGGCACGCGGACCACCCCTGGAGAGCTGGACGAAGTATTTGAGATGTATGCTCTGAGATGTTATTTATGTTCTGCTCTCTATTGTATTTTTGTCAATTTATTTTGTCTTTAAATAAACTCCTCATAGAATATAGAATATATGGGGTGGTAGGAGAAGAAAATGTTCAAACAGCTCAGAGGACAACCTAGAGTTTTCCCTGAAATAAGTTTATTTTTTCTTATGAGGATCAGGGTTCTCAGCACAGTTCCAAAGGTTGTACCTCGCTATAAAGAGCTTGATAAACAACTGTCAAGGAATAAACGATAGAATGGACTGGGACCCGAGCAGTGGTCCTGGTATGAAGCAAGTTCACCGCTTTGCCACTGAATTACGAGAGTTTCAAAAGATTTCAAAGTCAGAATTTCCATTTATGTCTCCATCAGTGGCCTCCACCTGTGACCCTAGGGAGTCTTCCCACAGCCCCAGCCAACATCTGTGATCCTAGTGTTTCTTCCCACAGCCCCAGCCAACATCTGTGATCCTAGTGTTTCTTCCCACAGCCCCGCCCAGCATCTGTGATCCTAGTGTTTCTTCCCACAGTCCCAGCCAACATCTGTGATCCTAGTGATTATTCCCACAGCTCCAGCCAACATGTGTGATCCTAGTGTGTCTTGCCAAACCCCTGGCCAACATCTGTGATACTATCATGTCTTCCCACAGCCTCGGCAAACACCTGTAACCCTAGCATGTCTTTCCATAGCCCCGGCCAACATATGTGATCCCAGTGTCTCTTGCCACAGCCCCAGCCAACATGTGTGATCCTAGTGTACCTTCCCACAGCCCCGCCCAACATGTGTGATCCTAGTGTTTCTTCCTACAGCCCCGGCCAACATGTGTGATCCGAGTGTGTCTTGTCACAGCCCCAGCCAACATGTGTGATCCGAGTGTGTCTTCTCACAGCCCCGCCCAGCATGTGTGATCCTAATGTGTTTTCCCAAATCCCCGACCAACATCTGTGATCCTCGTGTGTCTTCCCACAGCCTCAGCTAGCATCTGTGATCCTAGTGTATCTTCCCACAGCCCCGGCCAACATTTGTGATCAAAGTGTGTCTTGCCACAGCCCCGGCCAATATGTGTGATCCTCGTGTGTCTTCCCACAGCCCCGGCCAACATTTGTGATCGAAGTGTGTGCTCCCACAGCCCAGGCCAACATTTGTGACCCTAGTGTGTCTTCCCACAGCCCCGGCCAACATTTGTGATTCTAGTGTCTTCCCACAGCCCCGGCCAACATTTGTGATCCTAGTGTCTTCCCACAGCCCCGGCCAACAACTGTGATCCTAGTCTCTTCCCACAGCCCCGGCCAATATTTGTGATCCTAATTTGTCTTCCCACAGCCCCGGCCAGCATGTGTGACCCTAAGGTGCCTTCCCAAAACCCCGGCCAACATCTGTGATCCTCGTGTCTTCCCACAGCCTCAGTTAGCATCTGTGATCCTAGTGTGTCTTCCCACAGCCCCAGCCAACATTTGTGATCAAAGTGTGTCTTCCCACAGCCCTAGCCAACATTTGTGATCCTCGTGTGTCTTCCCCCAGCACCGGCCAACATCTGTGATCCTAGTCTCTTCCCAAGGCCCCGGGAAATATTTATGAACCTAGTGTGTCTTCCCACAGCCCCGGCCAACATTTGTGACCCTAGTGTGTCTTCCCACAGCTCCGGCCAACATCTGTGATTCTAGTGTCTTCCCACAGCACCGGCCAACAACTGTGATCCTAGTGTACCTTCCCACTGCCGCAGCCAACATTTGTGATCCTCGTGTGTCTTCCCACAGCCCCAGCCAACATCTGTGATCCTAGTGTCTTCCCCCAGCACTGGCCAACATCTGTGATCCTAGTGTATCTTCCCACACCCCCGGCCAACACCTGTGATTATAGTCTCTTCCCACGGCCCCGGCCAACATTTGTGATCCAAGTGTGTCTTCCCACAGCCCCGGCCAACATTTGTGATCCTAGTGTGTCTTCCCACAGCCCCGGCCAACATTCGTGACCCTAGTGTGTCTTCCCACAGCCCCGGCCAACATATGTGATTCTAGTGTCTTCCCACAGCACCGGCCAACAACTGTGATCCTAGTGTACCTTCTCACTGCCGCGGCCAACAATTGTGATCCTGAACATTAAAATGGTATAAAATACCGACAGATTGTTAGGTAAGACACATATGCAACAGTTAGGTATCTTTATTTTGAAACGTTTCGCCTACACAGTAGGCTTCTTCAGTCGAGTACAGAGAAGTTGATAGAAGCAGAAGATACTTGGAGACGATGTAATCAGTCCATCACCCTTAAAGTTTTGAGGTGGTCAGTCCCTCAATCTGGAGAAGAGCATTGTTCCGTTGTCTGAAACAATATGTTTCAATATTGTTTCAGACAACGGAACAATGCTCTTCTCCAGACTGAGGGACTGACCACCTCAAAACTTTAAGGGTGATGGACTGATTACATCGTCTCCAAGTATCTTCTGCTTCTATCAACTTCTCTGTACTCGACTGAAGAAGCCTACTGTGTAGGCGAAACGTTTCAAAATAAAGATACCTAACTGTTGCATATGTGTCTTACCTAACAATTGTGATCCTCGTGTGTCTTCCCACAGCCCCAGCCAATATCTGTGATCCTAGTGTCTTCCCCCAGCACTGGCCAACATTTGTGATCCTAGTGTGCCTTCCCACAGCCCCGGCCAACATTTGTGATCCTAGTGTACCTTCCCACAGCCCCGGCCAGCATGTGTGACCCTAATGTGTCTTCCCAAATCCCCGGCCAACATCTGTGATCCTCGTGTGTCTTCCCACAGCCTCAGCTAGCATCTGTGATTCTAGTGTGTCTTCCCACAGCCCCAGCCAACATTTGTGATCAAAGTGTGTCTTCCCACAGCCCCGGCCAACATCTGTGATCCTAGTGTATCTTCCCACAGCCTCAGCTAGCATCTGTGATTCTAGTGTGTCTTCCCACAGCCCCAGCCAACATTTGTGATCAAAGTGTGTCTTCCCACAGCCCCAGCCAACATTTGTGATCAAAGTGTGTCTTCCCACAGCCCCAGCCAACATTTGTGATCCTCGTGTGTCTTCCCCCAGCACCGGCCAACATCTGTGATCCTAGTGTATCTTCCCACAGCCCCGGCCAACATCTGTGATCCTAGTCTCTTCCCAAGGCCCCGGCAAACATTTGTGATCCTAGTGTGTCTTCCCACAGCCCCGGCCAACATTTGTGATTCTAGTGTCTTCCCTCAGCCCCAGCCAACATCTGTGATCCTAGTGTCTTCCCCCAGCACTGGCCAACATCTGTGATCCTAGTGTATCTTTCAACATCCCTGGCCAACACCTGTGATTATAGTCTCTTCCCACGGCCCCGGCCAACATCTGTGATCCTAGTATACCTTCCCACAGCCCCGGCCAACATTTGTGATCTTAGTGTGTCTTCCCACAGCCTCGGCCAACATCTGTGATCCTAGTGTCTTCCCCCAGCACTGGCCAACATCTGTGATCCTAGTGTATCTTTCAACATCCCTGGCCAACACCTGTGATTATAGTCTCTTCCCACGGCCCCGGCCAACATCTGTGATCCTAGTATACCTTCCCACAGCCCCGGTCAACATTTGTGATCCTAGTGTGTCTTCCCACAGCCCCGGCCAACATTTGTGATCCTAGGGTGTCTTACCACATCCCAGGTTAACATCTGTGATCTTAGAGTGTCTTCCTACATCCCCCGCCAACAACTGTGATCCTAGTGTCTTCCAACATCCCCGGCCAACATCTGTGATCCTAGTGTCTTCCAACATCGCTGGCCAACATCAGTGATCCTAGTGCCTTCCCACACCACCCGCCAACATCTGTGATCCTAGTGTGTCTTCCCACAGCCCCGGCCAACATTTGTGATCCTAGTGTGTCTTCCCACAGCAACGGCCAACATCTGTGATTCTAGTGTACCTTCCCACAGCCCCGGCCAACATTTGTGATTGTAGTGTGTCTTCCTACAGCCCCGGCCAACATGTTCGATCCTAGTCTCTTCCCACAGCCCCGACCAACACGTGTGATCCAAGTGTGTCTTCCCACATCCCCGGCCAACATTTGTGATCTTAGAGTGTCTTCCCACATCTCCAGGCAACATCTGTGATCCTAGTGTCTTCCCACAGCCCCGGCCAACATCTGTAATCCTAGTGTCTTCCCACAGCCCCGGCCAATATTAGTGATCCTAGTGTGTCTTCCCACAGCCCCGGCCAAAATTTGTGATGCTAGAGTGTCTTCCCACATCTCCAGACAATATCTGTGTTCCTAGTATCTTCCCAGAGCCCCAGAAACTTTCATAGTAAATCTATGCTCATTCCCCTTAAAGCCTTATGGTCTATAAACTCAAAATAGGCCGTAATAAACGCCGAATCTGCTAAATATCAGGCCCATGACTCGACTCACCTTCCATTTTTCTGTTTATTCACTAACAGCTGATTATTACTACCCATCTTGAGTTTAAAGACCATATAGTTTTGTGAGCTACGAGGATAGGTTTATTATTATTATTATTATTATATATATATATATATATATATATATATATATATATATATATATATATATATATATATATATATATACATATATATATATACATATATATATATATATATACATATATATATATATATACAGATATATATATATGTCGTGCCGAATATGTAAAACTGGTCAATTAGCCAAAACTCATTTAAAATTAAGTCCTTTCTGAAATTTTCTCTTATACATTTAAAGATATATTTTTTTCATTAATGTTAATGTAAAAAATTTTAATTTTGCACCAAAAGAATCTTAGAAAACTTACCTAACCTTATTATAACAAGAACAATTTATTTTAGCCTAACCCAACTAAATATATTTTAAATACGTTTACAATAATTTAGTACTAAACAAATACGATCATATATATTTTTTTCGTCAGGTTCAGAATGAATTTGGCGAAATTATTGCATACACAAATTTTCACTTGTCCTATATGGCAAGATGAGCGTTGCTATTTAAGCCAAGATCGCAAGTTCTGCCTATTCGGCACGACATATACATATATATATATACATATATATATATACATATATATATATACATATATATATATACATATATATATATATATATATATATATAAATATATATATGTATATATATATATGTATCTATATATATATGTATATATATGTATGTATATATATATATATATGGACGGCCTTATTCGTGCACACAGTGAGTGTGCGGGATCACATAGACCCCCAGCAGAGAGTAGCCCACAGCCTCCACAGGCAGATGACAATTCCAATGGCAACCTCCTCACTTGCGAAAACCTTCTGCTGGCATTCAGATCCACTGCTAGCAGTTCCCTATCTCACATTCTTGAAGCGGCTCGCCCTTATGCAGCAGGGAAATTCATAGACCTTCTTAAGCAGGTGAATGGAGGTTCCACCAACTTAGAAGCCCGAGGCACCATTAAAGCATGGCGCAACCTACTCCTGTTCGGCAATGTCTGTCTTGCAATTCCTGAAAGGTGAGGCAAACTGCTAACCACGTCAGTTATCAAGGCAGTGTGCAACTACCCAAGAACGGATAGTTGTGTACCTCTGCCGCATCATCGCAGGAATCACAGAGGTAAACCCAAGAAAAATTCCACTGAAAACGAGAAAATTTGCGCACAGGTTAGCAAAAAAGTCGAAGGTAACACAGTGGGAGCAATCAGAATAATTACAAGTGACGACACTGTAGCCCCCAAAGATGAGACCACAGCCCAAGCACTATGAGACAAGCATCTAACAAGGGACACCATAGCCATCAACAACAACCCTGAGGAAGACCCCATCGCTAAACAATTAATTTTGCCAGAATCAGAAGTTTATAAGGCAATAGTGCCATTTCCAGTAGGATCTGCAGAAGGAAGGTTACGCTGGAATTCAACCACAACACCTCAAAGAGATGGTAAATCCACTACCCGGCGCGTCTGCATCAATTCTTCTCACCGAGATAACTTTCGTCACCAACTGCCTGGCTGGGCGAATCCCAGAACAAATTAAATCTTTCTTTTTTGGAGCCTCATTATGCTCTTTGAAGAAGATAGATGGGGAAATCAGACCCATTGCTGTTGCTAACACTCTTCCCCTCGTTTCCAAAGCAGAAGTAAGAAACATTCGCCTAGAAGCTGCCTGGTTACTCCAGCTACACCAACTGGGCTTTGGAGTCTCTTAAGGCAGTGAAGCCGCAGTTCATGCGGCCAGGGCCCACATCAGGGACCTACCAGAAGACAAAGCCGTAGCCAAACTTGATTTTAGAAATGTCTTTAATATGATGAAAAGAGATGAAGTCTTGCCGGCCGTTCGGGATCGGTTCCCCAGCCTTTTTCCCTTCATTTCAGCTGGCTACAGAAAACCTTTAATTCTTTTGTTTGGCGAACATGAAATTCCCTCATCAGAGGGTGTTCAGCAGGGTGATCCACTCGCTGTATTTCTCTTCTACTTGGCAGTAAGAGAATTAACTTGCAGCCTATGCAGCGAGCTCAACATCTGGTACATGGATGATGGCACTCTGGCAGGTACTGAAGAGTCCCTGTTAGAGGATCTACAACAGGTGAAGACACAGGGAGAAGCCTTGGGACTCATCCTCAATCCCTCCAAGTCTGAAATCATCACAACGAACCAGGCAATAATGCTCTGCGAACAATCCTCCCGG
The DNA here is from genome assembly GCF_038502225.1 of Cherax quadricarinatus. Classification (NCBI taxonomy): domain Eukaryota; kingdom Metazoa; phylum Arthropoda; class Malacostraca; order Decapoda; family Parastacidae; genus Cherax; species Cherax quadricarinatus. Next base: position 84,823 of record NW_027195905.1, on the reverse strand, counting down.
AGCACCTCTGGGTCACCAGGCCATCGACACGGTCCTCAAAGACAAATTGAATGACCTGAAGAGAATGGAGGAGAGAATAAGCGATCTTGATGCCCGTGATATCTCTGTATCTCCTCACAAGGTGTCTTACTATGCCAAGACTCACGTACTTCCTGAGGTGCGCACCCTCTTTTGACAACCCAACACTCGACGAATATGACGCACACCTGAGATCAACCTTTAAGAAGACACTGAATCTGTCACTAGAGGATCAGCAATGGGATCAGGCAACCCTCCCAGTGCGACTGGGAGGCATAGGGGTGCGCAAAGCAACGCAGGTAGCTTCACCTGAATTTCTGTCTTCGTGTTTGGCCTCCAGTGGATTAGTCAGGAGGATTGTCCCCGAACGCTTGAGAGACGCGGTAGGAGTTCAGGACCCCAGGTTCACTGAACCAGCCATGCGCCATGCGGTGAGACACCCTTGCAGACTCCTCCAGTAGACCAGCTCCTCCCAAAGAGCACAAACATTCCCAATAGGACAAACCGATCACGGAAAAAATCGCCAACACAAAACGCTCAACAACGCTTCAGGAAAGGACAAAGCTCGTCTTCAGGCAGTGAAGGCACCACACTCAGATTTCCTTCTAGCTGTTCCCAATTCCTCCCTGGGCACTCGACTCGACCCACAGGCCATTAGGATTGGTGTTGCTCTTCGCCTAGCCGCCCCCATCCTCACCGAACATGGGTGTATTTGCGGCAGGGCGACAGCTGATCAATTCGGACTTCATGGTCTCGTGTGTCACACATCAGAAGGGAAGTATGCCAGACATGAAGAGGTCAACGACATCTAAACGAGAAGCCTCGCCACATCCCGTTGTCCAGCCCAACGGGAACCTCAAGTGCAGAGGTCTGACGGAAGTCTACAAGCGTCCTGATGGATCTATTATGCTTCCCTTGCAGGATGGAAAGCAGATTGCCTGGGACTACACCTGTGCTGCCACACTGACAGACACCTACTTCCTATACTCCGTAGATGAAGGGGGTGGAGCTGCCAGCCACAGGGAGACCAAGAAGACCCAGAAGACCCACAAATATGAAGACCTTCCCCCGTGCTATAACTTCATCTCAATAGGGTCGGAGACTCTTGAAGCATGGGGCAAATGTGCTCTAAAGTTCCTCGAAGAGCTGGGTGAAAAACTCATCATAGAAGCCAAGGACTACAGAGCGGCCAGCTTCCTCTTTCAGAGACTCAGTGTTGCGATCCAGAGGGAAAATGCCTGCAGCATTCTGGGCACGTGGCCCACCACCGGGGAGCTGGACGAAGTATTCGAGATGTAGCTCTGAGTTGTCATCTATGTTGTTTTACTCCCTGTCGTACTTTTGTCGATGTATTTTGTCAAGGTATTTTGTCTTTAAATAAAGTATATATAAAACATTGGGGGTGGTAGGAGAAAACAATTTTCAAACAGCTTCAGGGAGAACCTTGAGTTTTCCCTGAAGCAAGTTTATTCTTTTCTCTGAGGATGAGGGTCCCCAGAACAGTTCCAGAGGTGGTACCTCCCTATCTATCTATCTACCTATTTATCTATCTATCTATCTTTCCATATATATATGTATATATATATATATATATATATATATATATATATATATATATATATATATATATATATATATATATATGTGTGTGTGTATACATATATATATATATATATATATATATATATATATATATATATATATATATATATATATATGTATATATACATATGTATATATATATATATATATGTATATATATATATATATATATATATATATATATATATATATATATATATATATATATATATATATATATATATATATATATATATATATATATATATATATTTATATTTTAACAAATCGGCCGTCTCCCACCGAGGCAGGGTGACCCAAAGAGAAAGAAAATCCCCAAAAAGAAAATACTTTCATCATCATTCAACACTTTCACCTCACTCACACATAATCACTGTTTTCGCAGAGGTGCCCAGAATACAAGAGTTTAGAAGTATATACGTATAAAAATACACAATATATCTCTCCAAACTGCCAATATCCCAAACCCCTCCTTTAGAGTGCAGGCATTGTACTTCCCATTTCCAGGACTCAAGTCCAGTAATATAAAATAACCGGTTTCCCTGAATCCCTTCACTAAATATTACCCTGCTCGCACTTCAACAGATCGTCAGGTCCCCAAAACCATTCATCTCCATTCACTCGTATCTAACACGCTCACGCACGCTTGCTGGAAGTCCAAACCCCTCGCCCACAACACCTCCTTTACATATATATATATATATATATATATATATATATATATATATATATATATATATATATATATATATATATATATATATATATATATATATATATATAAATATATATATATATATGTATATATATATATATATATATATATATATATATATATATATATATATATATATATATATATATATATATATATATATATATATATATATATATATATATATATATATATATATGTCGTGCCGAATATGTAAAACTGGTCAATTAGCAAGAACTCAATTAAAATTAAGTCCTTTCTAAAATTTTCTCTTATACTTTTAAAGATATATTTTTTTCATTAATGTTAATGTAAAAATTTTTAATTTTGCACCAAAAGAATCTTAGAAAACTTACCTAACCTTATTATAACAAGAACAATTTATTTTAGCCTAGCACAACTATATATAGTTTAGATTTGTTTACAGTAATTTAATACTAAACAAACACAGTGAAATATATTTTTTTAGTTAGGTTCAGAATGATTTTGGCGAAATTATTGTATACACAAATTTTCACTTGTCCTATATGGCAAGATGAACGTTGCTGTTTAAGCCAAGATCGCAAGTTCTGCCTATTCGGCACGACATATATATATATATATATATATATATATATATATATATATATATATATATATATATATATATATATATATATATATATATATATATATATATATATATATATATATATGTCGTGCCAAATATGTAAAACTGGTCAATTAGCAAGAACTCATTTAAAATTAAGTCCTTTCTAAAATTTTCTCTTATACGTTTAAAGATATATTTTTTTCATTATTGTTAATGTAAGCATTTTTAATTTTGCTCCAAAAGAATCTTAGAAAACTTACCTAACCTTATTATAACAAGAACAATTTATTTTAGCGTAACCCAACTAAATACATTTTAGATTTGTTTACAATAATTTAATACTAAACAAACACAGTGTAATATATTTTTTCGTTAGGTTCAGAATTATTTTGGCGAAATTACTGCATACACAAATTTTCGCTTTTCCTATATGGCAAGATGAGCGTTGCATTTAAGCCAAGATCGCAAGTTCTGTCTATTAGGTACGACATATATATATATATATATATATATATATATATATATATATATATATATATATATATATATATATATATATATATATATATATATATATATATATATGTATATATATATATATATATATATATGTATATATATATATATATATATATATATATATATATATATATATATATATATATATATATATATATATATATATATATATATATATATATATATATACATAAATATATATATAGGGAGATACCACGTCTGGAACTGTCCTGGGGAGCCTCATCCTCAGAGAAAAGAATAAACTTGCTTCAGGGAAAACTCGAGGTTCTTCCTGAAGCTGAAAAGAATAAACTTGCTTCAGGGAAAACTCGAGGTTCTCCCTGAAGCTGTTTGAGAATTTTCTCCTACCATCCTCTATATTTAATATATATTTTATTTAAAGACAAAATACATTGACAAAACATTCACAAAAATGCAATATATATATTATATATATATATATATATGTATATATATATGACCCTTAAAAACTGATCTCAGGAGTGAGTCATATTCGTTGAGTGTTGGGTTGTCAGAAGAGGGTGAACAGCTCAGGAAGTGAGTCTTGGCAGTGAGAAGATACAAGGCACCATGCATCATGGGCATCAATATCTCTTATTCTCTCCTCCATTCTCTTCAGGTCATTCAGTTTGTCTTTGAGGACTGTGTCGATGGCGTGATGACCCAGCGGTGCTCCCAAGGTGCTCTTTCATGGAGTGGTAGTAGAGGCTTCAGGAAGGATCGATTTCACAACACTGATTATTTCGTGGTTGGTTGTGATGATTTCACACTTTGATGGATTGAGGATGAGTCCCTGTGTCTTCACCAGTTGTAGGTCCTCTAGCAGACACTCTTCTGTACCTGCCACAGTGCCATCGTGGTAGCACCAGATGTTGAGCTCGTTGCGGAAGCTGGAAGTTAGTTCTCTTACCGCCAAGCGGAAGAGAAATGGAGTAGGTCACCCTGCTGAACACTCTTTGATGAGGGAATTTCATGTTCGCCAAACAAAAGAATTAAGGGTTTGCTGTAGTCAGCTGAAATGAAGGGAAAAAGTCTTGGGAACCGATCCCGGGCAGCTGGCAAGATCACATCTCTTTTCACCATATTAAAGGCATTTCTAAAGTCTAGTTTGACAACGGCCTTGTCCTATGGTAGGTCCCTGATGTAGGCCCTTGATGCATGAACTGCGGCTTCACTGCCTTGAGAGACCCCAAAGCCCAGTTTGTTTGGCTAGAGTAAACTGGCGCCTTCTACGCGAATGTTTCTTACTCCTGCTTTGGCAACGAGACTGCAAAGTGTGTTAGCAACAGCAATGGGTCTGATTCCTCCATCCTTCTTCTTCAAAGAGCATGAGGCTCCGAAAAAAAAAGATTTAATTTCTTCTGGAATCCGCCCAACCAGACAGTTGTTGAGGTGTTGTCTGGCCCTTATATGCCTTCCTGTTGATGTTTTATTTTTATAGTTCCTTGATATTGTGAGAAGTCACGAAAGCGCTTGAAATTTCCCTACTTAAACACAGTGGTTGTTCTGCACACACACACACACACACACATACATACACACACACACATACACACACACACACACAGACACACACACACACACACACACACACACACACACACACACACACACACACACACACACACCAGGATGTTGGACGTGGTGCTGGAAAACCTCATGCACCAACATGTTAAGGACACTACCAGAGTGAGAGGGGAGGATGAACCAGCAAGATTGGACCTTGTGTTCACCCTGGGCAGCTCAGACATTGAGGACATCAAGTATGAGAGTCCCCTAGGAGCTAGCGACCACGTGGTTCTGCGCTTTGAATACATAGTAGAGCTGCAAGTGGAGAGAATAACAGGAGTTGAATGGGAAAAGCCTGACTATAAAAGAGGGGACTACATAGGGTTGAAGAACTTCCTGCAGGAGGTCCAGTGGGACAGAGAACTGGCAGGAAAGCCAGTAAATGAAATGATGGAATATGTAACAACAAAATGCAAGGAGGCAGTGGAAAGGTTTATTCCCAAGGGCAACAGTAACAACGGGAAGACCAGAACGATCCCCTGGTTTACCCGACGGTGTAAGGAGGCAAAAACAAAATGCAATAGAGAATGGAAAAAGTACAGAAGGCAGAGAACACACGAAAATAGGGAGATCAGTCGCAGAGCCAGGAATGAGTACGCACAGGTAAGGAGGGAGGCCCAACGACAGTATGAAAATGACATAGCATCGAGAATCAAGACTGACCCAAAACTGTTGTATAGCCACATCAGGAGGAAGACAACAGTCAAAGACCAGGTGATCAGATTAAGGACAGAAGGTGGAGAACTCACAAGAAATGATCAGGAGGTATGTGAGGAGCTGAACAGGAGATTTAAGGAAGTTTTTACAGAAGAGACAGGAAGGGCTGTGGGAAGACAGCACAGAAGGGAACATCAAGAGGGAATATACCAACAAGTGTTGGATGACATACGAACAACTGAGGAGGAGGTGAAGAAGCTCTTAAGTGACCTTGACACCTCAAAGGCGATGGGACCGGACAACATCTCCCCATGGGTCCTTAGAGAAGGAGCAGAGATGCTGTGCGTGCCTCTAACCACAATCTTCAACACATCCCTTGAAACTGGGCAACTACCTGAGAAATGGAAGACAGCAAATATAGTCCCCATATTTAAGAAAGGAAACAGAAACGAGGCACTAAACTACAGACCTGTCTCTCTGACATGTATTGTGTGCAAAGTCATGGAGAAGATTATCAGGAGGAGAGTGGTCGAACACCTGGAAAGGAACAAGATTATAAATGAAAACCAGCATGGGTTCATGGAAGGCAAATCTTGTATCACAAACCTCCTGGAGTTTTATGACAAGGTAACAGAAGTAAGACACGAGAGAGAGAGGGGTGGGTAGATTGCGTTTTCCTAGACAGCAGGAAGGCCTTTGACACAGTTCCCCACAAGAGATTAGTGCAGAAGCTGGAGGATCAGGCGCATGTAAAAGGGAGGGCACTGCAATGGATAAGGGAATACCTGACAGGGAGGCAGCAACGAGTCATGGTACGAGAAGAGGTATCACAGTGGGCGCCTGTTACGAGCGGGATCCCACAGGGGTCAGTTCTAGGACCAGTGCTATTTTTGATATATGTGAACGACATGATGGAAGGAATAGACTCTGAAGTGTCCCTGTTCGCAGATGACGTGAAGTTGATGAGAAGAATTAAATCGGACGAGGATGAGGCAGGACTGCAAAGAGACCTGGACAGGCTGGACATGTGGTCCAGTACCTGGCTTCTCGAATTCAATCCAGCCAAATGCAAAGTCATGAAGATTGGGGAGGGGCAAAGAAGACCGCAGACAGAGTATAGGCTAGGTGGACAAAGACTACAGACCTCACTCAGGGAGAAACACCTTGGGGTGACCATAACACCGAGCACATCACCGGAGGCACACATCAACCAAATAACTGCTGCAGCATACGGGCGCCTGGCAAACCTGAGAATAGCGTTCCGATACCTTAATAAGGAATCGTTCAAGACACTGTACGCTGTGTATGTTAGGCCCATACTGGAGTATGCAGCACCAGTCTGGAACCCACACCTGGTCAAGCACGTCAAGAAGTTAGAGAAAGTACAAAGGTTTGCAACAAGGCTAGTCCCAGAGCTCAAGGGAATGTCGTACGAGGAAAGGTTAAGGGAAATCGGACTGACGACACTGGAGGACAGAAGGGTCAGGGGAGACATGATAACGACATACAAGATACTGCGGGGAATAGACAAGGTGGACAGAGATAGGATGTTCCAGAGAGGGGACACAGGGACAAGGGGTCACAACTGGAAGCTGAAGACTCAGACGAGTCACAGGGACGTTAGGAAGTATTTCTTCAGTCATAGAGTTGTCAGCAAGTGGAATAGCCTAGCAAGTGAAGTAGTGGAGGCAGGAACCATACATAGTTTTAAGATGAGGTATGACAATGCTCAGGAAGCAGAGAGAGAGAGGACCCAGTAGCGATCAGTGAAGAGGCGGGGCCAGGAGCTGAGTCTCGACCCCTGCAACCACAATTAGGTGAGTACAATTAGGTGAGTACACACACACACACACACACACACACACACACACACATATATATATATATATATATATATATATATATATATATATATATATATATATATATATATATATATGTATATATACATATATATATATATATGTATATATATATATATATATATATATATATATATATATATATATATATATATATATGTGTGTGTGTGTGTGTGTGTGTGTGTGTGTGTGTGTGTGTGTGTTTATACATATGGATATGTCTCCATCTTGCTGGAAAATAACGCAGTTTATCATTTGGCATAAAAATCATAATTTATAAAAAATTAAGTGGGTGGAAAGCTGTAAGTTGGTCCAACAGTGAAGAAGAAGCACAAGCTGGAACTACGTATTATTCTGTATAGAGCTCCATCATGCAATAGTGTGAACAGAGCTTTTCAAGACTTGGTGAAGGTTCTACACAGAGTGATATGTCGTCCCAGTAAAAGCTTGCTCTGTAAACTCTGTGTTGCTAATGTTAAGATTCAGCTGCAAGGTGCAGCCTGACGAGTGTTTACTACGAGTCTTGAAGACTTGTAAACACATTGTTAAACGTATTTATGTGACCCACAGATATGATAATGCAAACCTTATACTCTTTTCCTTCGGCTTGCAGCTTCTCCTTCTCCTCCTCCTCCTCATCTTCTTCATTTTCCTCTTCCTCCTTCCCCTCCTTTTCCTCCTACTCCTTCTTCTTCTCTTCCTCCTGCTCCTCCTCCTTCTCCTTCTCCTCCTCCTTCTCCTTCTCCTCCTCCTCCTCATCTTCCTCATTTTCCTCTTCCTCCTTCCCCTCCTTTTCCTCCTCCTCCTCCTTCTTCTCTTCCTCCTCCTCCTCCTCCTTCTCCTTCTCCTCCTCGTCCTCCTACTCGTCCTACTCCTCCTCCACCACTTCTTTCTCCTCCTCCTCCTCCTTTTCACCTCTGTCAGTCTTCCTGCTTTTATTGTTGCTGCTTCTCATCTTACAACATTTTCTCCCTCTTGTTATCATACTTATATTCCCGGACGCCAAATATACCAACACTGTCCCCACCATCATCACAGCGACCCTGCCACCACTACCACTACACCTATACTATTAACACCGGCGGCGGCGGCGGCGGCGGCGGCGGCTGCAGCAGCCGCCGCCGCCGCCACAATCAAAACACCTATAATCATAAACGCGCGAGATACTTGATATAACTAACAATTTGTTTTGTTTCTTTCTATTTCTTCGACTATCTTTCTCTGTCACTGTTTCCTCATCTCTCTCTCTCTCTCTCTTCAGTTGTTCTTTTTTATATTCTTCTATCTCACTTAATATTCAATAATAATATATTGAAAAGAATGTATCTCACCTTCCTTCTCTCTCTCTCTCTCTCTCTCTCTCTCTCTCTCTCTCTCTCTCTCTCTCTCTCTCTCTCTCTCTCTCTCTCTCTCTCTCTCCCTCTCTCTCTCTCTCTCTCTCTCTCTCTCTAACTCTCCTATACAAAATATTATGTCACTGTTGCCAGATCCTACATGTTGTCAGCTAATCAAAAACTCGTCAGTCCCTTCAAAAAGTGCTTTTACGATTCTGGCAACACATTTTTTATTTTAGATAAAATTCATATATAAAAACAAGTGAAGATGATGTTATTCTATCTCATCACATTACATCCCACACATCACAGGTGCTGCGGAGATCATCATATACGTCACTTGGTGTGACTGAGACTATCCAGCACCTCAGTAGGATATCTTAGCATTTTGCCCTGATATATTGCTGACGGGTGAGACCTTTCAGCTTCCCCATTTTTTTTCTCTTAGTTGGGCTAAAGGATGACGAGATATTAAGATTTTTTTTTTTGTACTCATCTAATTTTGGTTGCAGGGGTCGATACTCAGCTCCTGGCCCCGCTTCTTCACTGATCGTTACTAGATCCTCTCCCTCTCTGCTTCCTGAGCTTTGTCATGCCTCTTCTTAAAACTATGTATGGTTGCTGTCTCCACTACTTCACTTGCTAGACTATTCCACTTCCTGACGACTCTATGACTGAAGAAATACTTCCTAACGTCCCTGTGACTCGTCTGAGTCTTCAGCTTCCAGTTGTGACCCCTTGTTTCTGTGTCCCCTCTGGAACATCCAATCTCTGTCCACCTTGCCTATTCCCCGCAGTGTCTTGTATGTCGTTATCATGTCTCCCCTGACCCTTCTGTCCTCCAGTGTCGTCAGTCCGATTTCCCTCAACCTTTCCTCGTACGACATTTCCCTGAGCTCTGGGACTAGCCTTGTTGCAAACCTTTGTACTTTCTCTAACTTCTTGACGTGCTTGACCAGGTGTGGGTTCCAGACTGGTGCTGCATACTCCAGTATGGGCCTAACATACACAGTGTACAGTGTCTTGAACGATTCCTTATTAAGGTATCGGAACGCTATTCTCAGGTTTGTCAGGCGCCCGTATGCTGCCGCAATTATTTGGTTGATGTGTGCCTCCGGTGACGTGCTCGATGTTATGGTCACCCCAAGGTCTTTCTCCCTGTAGTCTTTGTCCACCTAGCCTATACTCTGTCTGCGGTCTTCTTTGCCCCTCCCCAATCTTCATGACTTTGCATTTGGCAGGGTTGAATTCGAGAACCCAGTTTCTGGACCATATGTCCAGCCTGTCCAGGTCTCTTTGCAGTCCTGCCTCATCCTCATCCGATTTAATTCTTCTCATCAACTTCACGTCATCTGCGAATAGGAACACTTCAGAGTCTATTCCTTCCATCATGTCGTTCGAATATATCAAAAATAGCACTGGTCCTAGAACTGACCCCTGTGGGACCCCGCTCGTCACAGGCGCCCACTGTGATACCTCATCACGTACCATGTGTGTGTGTGTGTGTGTGTGTGTGTGTGTGTGTGTGTGTGTGTGTGTGTGTGTGTGTGTGTGTGTGTGTGTGTGTGTGTGTGTGTGTGTGTGTGTGTGTGTGTGTGTGTGTGTGCGTGTGTGTGTGTGTGTGTATGTGTGTATGTGTAACTTACCTAACCTTATAACAAGAATAATTTAATTTAGCCTAATCCAACTAAATATATTTTAGATAAGTTTACAATAATTTAATAATAAACAAATACATTGAAATATATTTTTAAATTATTCCTTACACACGTTTTCACTAGCCTTATTCGGCAAGAAGAGCGTTGCTATTTAAGCCAAAATCTCAAGCTTTACCTGTTTGTCATTTGGAGAAATTTTCTCCAGGAGGGGATATCAGCCCCCTTCAGCCCTTCAGCCCTGAGGGGCCCAGCCCTCTCAGAAGGGGCAAGCACCTTGTTTACTTCCACATCAAGTAATTACAAACAGATGTTTAACCTGCGTGTACCAGTCACGAGTCATGCGGCTCCTTGCAAGAGACCAGTGTTGCAAATAGTGTAATTTAATGAGAGACAATCAATCTCTTACCTTAGCAGGACAATTAAGAAAAATCCTGCACCTACTTTATTACCGTGTTAAAGATAGTGTACATTGTTGTCTATGCCCAGACAGCTAGAATCAAGCATTCTGCTTTGCTTCCTGGTAGATGTTTGGCAAGCAGGGGAAATATGCTATGTTAGCTTTTCCTTTGTAGCTAGGGGCAAGCTAAGATTGCTTTTAACCCTGCCAAGGGACACATTGACGCTGGGATAACGAACAAAGAACACTGATCCGTGCATTTGTGTGCATAAAAGAATCTCAAAGAACACAGCAAAACATTTACAGAGAAGTGTGATCAGCTTCTTTAGTGATATGACTGTGAATAATAAACAGTACTTGATGAATAGTGTGTAACAATGAGTGCTGCGATCCTGATGGAGTGTAGTGCGACATTCTTCAATGAACACTTCTGATTCAATCAGGACACCGATACCTGAGTGATTATATGGGTCTGATACAGATACCCAGGTAAGTGTAGTAATTAATGAGACTAGCTAGATCAGCTGCGAAGCCGATGGTTGGTTCATTTGTCTCTGGACTTATTACAATACACTTGGTTATGGGCGGGCTTTATAGCCCAACACACAAGAGTATAGATGGCATGGCAAGACGTGTGGCGGGCTAGCTGCGGGATTTTCAATTATAACTCCGGATCAACGAGGCTGACCAGGTTAAGACTCAACAGGACTTATTGTGAATATTCTGGGAAGATTCCAGTGAAGCGAGAAGACATTTCAGTGCACCATTTCAAGGTAAATTGTGGAAGTGTTGTGCAGTTTGTAAATGTTGGTGAGTGGTGGTAGTGAGGAAGACGGCCAGTGGAGGGGTGGGGGAGTACAAGGCCTACACTGTTTATGAGTACCGGCCAAGATTATCGTACATATAAACCTCGAAAAGCTCTTATAAAAACATGTATATCCAGCACCATGCACCATGCTTCCAGTTAACTTGGAAATGATTGTGTCGATGCATGGACTATTTAGAGGCATATGTTATGGAAAAACAATGTGAAATTAATGTTAACGAGGGAGTGACCAGTCAGTGCATCCACCCCCACGTCACGGGGGTGGGTGGAAGAGGCGGGATGTGTAACTGGATGTGTAACTAGATGGTGAGTGAACACAAAAGTTCAGCAGTGCCCATACCCACATTGTTCAAAGTGTACATGGGAAACAAATAAAGTTATTGTGTATTGTAAGACAGTGTGAACAATATATAGTGCGCAAGTCCATGTGTATTGTACTTCCCGGGATAACCCCACTCAACAACCTGCGCCTCCCCCACCTAATTCCCAGGGGAAGTTTTCCCCTTCCCCTCCCAGCCCCTCAAACTCCACCAGGCCACCACGGTCAAGTTCACTACCTTCCACGCACCATACCCACCCAGCATGTCATATTCCACTCCTTTTGTCTAGTCTAGCAGATGGATGCCAACCAGGAGGAAGCAAGCAGCCAGGGAAATGGCACGGTTGGCAATACTAGGAGAGGCAAGTGTCGGTCATGCTTACAGCTTCGTTGTCTCAACTCGAATGGTTTCCTCCGCAAGCACGGTAGTTGCCCTGGTTCAGGATGTCCTCCTGTGGAAAGTGATGATCCAGAGCCACCTCAGGCACCTGAACCCTCACCAACAGATTTCATCTCATCAGACAATCTCTTGGAAGCAATTAAAGCAACAGGTACAAGGACACTCACACATATTCCCAAAGCAGCCCGTCCACACGCAGCTGGGAAACTTACAGACCTCCTGAAAAAAGTAAACGATGGTTCCACTATCTTAAATGCTCCACCAACCATCAAGGCATGGCACAACTTGCTACTTTTTGGCAATGTCTGCTTAGCTGTGCCGGAAAGAAGGGGAAAGAGGCTAGCCTCAATGATAATTAAATCCTTAAGAGATTTTCCTAGAGTTGATAACCTCATTCGCCTTCCCCGTCAACACAAAAAAGGGAGAGGCAGAACCCCCACTCACTCTACTGACAGTGAAAAAGTCAGAGTCCAGGTGAGCAAGAAAATTGAAGAGGGCAACACAGTGGGGGCAATAAGAATTATTACCAGTGAAGATACAGTTGCTCCCAGGGATGCTGACACGGCTGAAGCACTTAGAGGAAAGCACCCTGCCAGGGAAACCAGTGGCACCAACAGTTCCAACACCTCTGTCCCCACTATGGAACCATTGATAGTGGAAGACTCAGACATTTACAAAGCAATAATGTCGTTCCCATCTGGCTCTGCTGGGGGTTACACTGGAATAAAGCCACAGCATTTAAAGGAAATGGTTAATCCAGTTATTGGGGAAATTGCAGAGACACTGCTTTCAGAGATCACAAGGTTCGTCAACAATTCCTTGGCTGGTCTGATCCCTGATGAAATTAGACCTTTCTTTTTTGGTGCAACACTTTGTGCACTTAAAAAGAAAGAATTCGGCCAATTGCAGTAGGCAACACCTTACACCGCCTCGTATCCAAAGCTGCTGTCCGAAGTACTCGTGCACAGGCAGCCATGATGCTTCAACCAAACCAGCTTGGCTTTGGGGTCTCTCAAGGAAGTGAAGCAGCGGTTCATGCAACAAGGGCGTATATCAACAACCTGCCTGAGGACAATGCAGTGGTAAAATTAGATTTCAAGAATGCGTTCAATCTCCTGAAAAGAGACGTGGTATTAGCAGCAGTACAAGAACATTTCCCTGGTCTCTTCCCTTTTGTTTCAGCCGGGTATAGCAAGGAATCAATGCTTCTCTTTGGAGGGCATGAAATTACATCATCGGAGGGTGTCCAACAAGGAGATCCTCTTGCACCATTTCTCTTCTGTATTGCAGTTAGGGAAATCACAGTCAGACTGACCAGCGAGCTAAACATCTGGTTCCTAGATGATGGCACACTAGCAGGTACAAAAGAGTCCCTCCTACATGACCTTACACAGGTAATGACACGGGGACAGGAAATGGGTCTCATCCTGAATCCATCCAAATGTGAAATCATCTCAGTCAGTCAACAAGTGATAAATGCAGTGAGATCAAAACTACCAGGAGCAGCAGTCATTGCCCCCACAAATAGTGTCTTGCTAGGAGCACCTCTGGGAAGCAATGCCATTGACACAATTCTCAGGAAGAAATTGGAAGAGTTAAGGAGAATGGAACAACGAATAGGCAATCTGGACACCCACGATGCCTTGTACCTTCTCACAAAGTGCTTGAGTCTGCCCAGGTTGACATATTTCCTAAGATGTGCACCTTCATATGATAACCCTATACTGCACGAATATGACAGTATTCTGAGGCAGATTTTTACGAAAGTACTTAACCTTACTCTAGAAGACGGGCAGTGGAACCAAGCTACACTTCCAGTCAGACTAGGAGGCATTGGTGTCCGCAAGTCATCACAGATTGCGTTACCTGCTTTTCTGTCCTCGTGTATTGCATCCAGAGAGCTTGTAGCAGCGATTCTCCCTGAACATCTTAGGGACAAGGTAGGAGTCCAGGACCAAAAATTCATTGACGGAGCAATGATCTGGGATAATCTAACGGGCTCTGGAGCCAGACCTGCTCCCCCCAACAACTACAAACAATCGCACTGGGATGGTCCAATAGTGGAAAATATTGCCTCAACAATGCTTCAGAGTGTGTCAGGGAAGGATAGAGCCCGCCTCCTGGCAGTGAGAGCCCCTCATGCTGGGGACTTTCTGTTGGCTGTTCCCAACTCCAGCCTTGGCACACGTCTCGACCCACAGACCATCCGCATCGGTGTTGCCCTTCGACTTGCCGCCCCTATTCTCGCCGAACACAAGTGTATTTTTGGCAGTGAAGCAGCAGACCGATTCGGGTACCACGGTCTTGTGTGCCGTAAATCCGAGGGAAAGATTG
>NW_027195905.1:0-67500 GCF_038502225.1 Cherax quadricarinatus | reverse complement strand
CTTTTAACTCCACGCCTCTTGCCAAGACCCTCGCATTTACTTCTCTTACAACCCCATCTATAAATATATTAAACAACCACGGTGACATCACACATCCTTGTCTAAGGCCTACTTTTACTGGGAAAAAATTTCCCTCTTTCCTACATACTCTAACTTGAGCCTCACTATCCTCGTAAAAACTCTTCACTGCTTTCAGTAACCTACCTCCTACACCATACACTTGCAACATCTGCCACATTGCCCCCCTATCCACCCTGTCATACGCCTTTTCCAAATCCATAAATGCCACAAAGACCTCTTTAGCCTTATCTAAATACTGTTCACTTATATGTTTCACTGTAAACACCTGGTCCACACACCCCCTACCTTTCCTAAAGCCTCCTTGTTCATCTGCTATCCTATTCTCCGTCTTACTCTTAATTCTTTCAATTATAACTCTACCATACACTTTACCAGGTACACTCAACAGACTTATCCCCCTATAATTTTTGCACTCTCTTTTATCCCCTTTGCCTTTATACAAAGGAACTATGCATGCTCTCTGCCAATCCCTAGGTACCTTACCCTCTTCCATACATTTATTAAATAATTGCACCAACCACTCCAAAACTATATCCCCACCTGCTTTTAACATTTCTATCTTTATCCCATCAATCCCGGCTGCCTTACCCCCTTTCATTTTACCTACTGCCTCACGAACTTCCCCCACACTCACAACTGGCTCTTCCTCACTCCTACAAGATGTTATTCCTCCTTGCCCTATACATGAAATCACAGCTTCCCTATCTTCATCAACATTTAACAATTCCTCAAAATATTCCTTCCATCTTCCCAATACCTCTAACTCTCCATTTAATAACTCCTCCTCTCCTATTTTTAACTGACAAATCCATTTGTTCTCTAGGCTTTCTTAACTTGTTAATCTCACTCCAAAACTTTTTCTTATTTTCAACAAAATTTGTTGATAACATCTCACCCACTCTCTCATTTGCTCTCTTTTTACATTGCTTCACCACTCTCTTAACTTCTCTCTTTTTCTCCATATACTCTTCCCTCCTTGCATCACTTCTACTTTGTAAAAACTTCTCATATGCTAACTTTTTCTCCCTTACTACTCTCTTTACATCATCATTCCACCAATCGCTCCTCTTCCCTCCTGCACCCACTTTCCTGTAACCACAAACTTCTGCTGAACACTCTAACACTACATTTTTAAACCTACCCCATACCTCTTCGACCCCATTGCCTATGCTCTCATTAGCCCATCTATCCTCCAATAGCTGTTTATATCTTACCCTAACTGCCTCCTCTTTTAGTTTATAAACCTTCACCTCTCTCTTCCCTGATGCTTCTATTCTCCTTGTATCCCATCTACCTTTTACTCTCAGTGTAGCTACAACTAGAAAGTGATCTGATATATCTGTGGCCCCTCTATAAACATGTACATCCTGAAGTCTACTCAACAGTCTTTTATCTACCAATACATAATCCAACAAACTACTGTCATTTCGCCCTACATCATATCGTGTATACTTATTTATCCTCTTTTTCTTAAAATATGTATTACCTATAACTAAACCCCTTTCTATACAAAGTTCAATCAAAGGGCTCCCATTATCATTTACACCTGGCACCCCAAACTTACCTACCACACCCTCTCTAAAAGTTTCTCCTACTTTAGCATTCAAGTCCCCTACCACAATTACTCTCTCACTTGGTTCAAAGGCTCCTATACATTCACTTAACATCTCCCAAAATCTCTCTCTCTCCTCTGCATTCCTCTCTTCTCCAGGTGCATACACGCTTATTATGACCCACTTCTCTCATCCAACCTTTACTTTAATCCACATAATTCTTGAATTTACACATTCATATTCTCTTTTCTCCTTCCATAACTGATCATTTAACATTACTGCTACCCCTTCCTTTGCTCTAACTCTCTCAGATACTCCAGATTTAATCCCATTTATTTCCCACCACTGAAACTCTCCTACCCCCTTCAGCTTTGTTTCGCTTAGGGCCAGGACATCCAACTTCTTTTCATTCATAACATCAGCAATCATCTGTTTCTTGTCATCCGCACTACATCCACGCACATTTAAGCAACCCAGTTTTATAAAGTTTTTCTTCTTCTCTTTTTTAGTAATTGTATACAGGAGAAGGGGTTACTAGCCCATTGCTCCCGGCATTTTAGTCGCCTCATACGACACGCATGGCTTACGGAGGAAAGATTCTTTTCCACTTCCCCATGGACAATAGAAGAAATAAAAAAGAACAAGAGCTATTTAGAAAAAGGAGAAAAACCTAGATGTATGTATATATATATATGCATGTGCGTGTCTGTGAAGTGTGACCAAAGTGTAAGTAGGAGTAGCAAGATATCCCTGTTATCTTAGCGTGTTTATGAGACAGAAAATCAATAAGATCACAGTAAACAGGTGATTTCAGAATATGCAAAACAACCACTCTGAAAGAAATAGAGAAATTCCAAGCGCTTTCGTGACTACTCACATTATCAAGGAACTATGAAAGTAGATCAGATCAGATCGGACTCACAGGTAAGTACCCACGAGGGGCGAGGGGCAAGTGGGGACAGTGCGAAGAATAGACGGGGAGAGGAATGTCTTGAGTCGAAGAGAGAAGAGTCAGGACTAAACCCAACTGCTAAGCCTGGATAACAATGACGAAAGACGATGTAGAGACAACAGGAACTCTGTAGGAGCTGACTGCAACTTGCTGGATGGAAGATTACTGCTTCTTGATGGTGATTGGTGGCTGCAGGCGACAAGGGAGGAGCTCAACGTTGATTGGTCTTTTCATAATGGCTTGGTGGTTATTTGGAATTGTGGCGTTTTTTTACGAAGTAATTTTCCGTGGTAAGTGCTGTTCCATTTTCAAGACGTTTAAATTGTTGGAGAGGAATTATCATGAGACGAGTTAACAAGTGTCGATATCGAGGGTGTTTGATTAATTTTTCAGTATGCTTTATAAGTTTTGAAAGTTCAGTTTTACAATCAGTGGCGACATGTTCAACGTACTTGACTGTTTTTTGGATGAGGTGAGATTTGAGTTCAGCTGGCTCCATGTCTTGAGGATAATTTGCTGTGGTACAGAAGGATATTCCACCCCAATCAATATACTTGTCGGCATCTTCATCTGGTACAGTATTGAATCTTGGGTCTTGGGATGGTAGTTTTGGAGCTGATGAATGTACATTTTCTATTTCTATTTCATCTTCAATGGACGAATGGGAGGATGTTTCTGGTGGAAAGGCTTCTGATTGGTCGGTTTCGTTGAGGAGTGGAGGTGATGGAGGCTTCTCATTGGACGTTGTTGGAGTGACGTCACTAGTTGTTGATGGTGTTGGAGCTGCAGGCGTAGAGGTGTTGATTAAGTCCTTGGTGAATTTTAGTATTTCTTCCGAAGGTGGAGATGCTGGGAATATAAATGATGGCATATTATTTAGTGCAAATAACTCGTTGATGGTCGAGTTAAAAGATCCAGGTACAGCCATATTTTGCATGTGAGCGTATATGAGACAGTAGTGGATCTTGGTTACGTCACAAGCTGGAGGAGTGATGATGGTGGAGGCTGGCTGAGTAGTAGCTTGAAGTAATTTCGTAGTATTAGCTTGGATTTTTGCAATTGCTGCATACGTTGGTGTGTTGCTAGTAGGTTTTTTCTTTGCTGCTTCTTGTGTTTTCTTCACAATATCCTTTCGTGTAGGACATTTTGCTGCCAGTGTATGGTGGTCGTTACTTTTACAGTTTAAGCACGATGGTTGTGGTGGAGTAGCAATGGTGCAGGAACTGAAGGTGTGTCCCTCACTACCACATGTAGTGCAGAACTTCTTGTCTTTTACTGGACATGCTTTGGTGGTGTGATGGTAAGAATAACAGTTCCAGCAGTGTTGGATGTACTGATATCTCTCTGCTTCGATGTAAGTTGGACTGATGAAGTAGTAGTAAACAGCAAGACCTTCGTTCAGGGCAGTGGCAGCCATGTTAACGTCGGTGAAGGTGACCTTGAGCATGGACGATGCATTCGGGATTTTTGTGATGCTGTCAACAGTAGCCCAAGTATTTTGCGTCTCGATGGATGTCTTGAGTTCTGCAGGTGACTGAGATGTCAGAATCTTGTCTAGTTTTTTAAGGAATACTGATTTCCTGGCCTTGAGGGCAGGAGATGACATAACAGTAAACCCTTGAGTAGTAAGTGTAGTGGTGGCATCTGTAGTGAGTAGCTTCTCTGCTTCAGCATCATCGTGACACACAACAATAAATGCTTCCTTCAGAGACAAAATGGTGTTGAATTTAACTTTCAGTGTTCCTTGAACAGCAGTTGCAAGAGCAATCTTCGTTGAATCATCAACGGTACCACTTGTTGGCTTGATCTTGACACGATTTGCGTAGCTCATCGTGCAAGTCAAGGTGAAGACAACGCTGGTAAAGGTTCCCCTCCCCAACGGGGATCGTAGGGAGACAGAGTAAGTAAGGAGAGCTGCTATGACCTGCCAGGGCAAGAGTCTGTCTTGTGTCTTTTTTTTCTATGAAAGTAAAGCATCCAAGGAAGCTATATAAGGGGTCTGGCCAGCACCATAATGTGAGCAGTATATATATATATATATATATATATATATATAAATATATATATATATATATATATATATATATATATATATATATATATATATATATATATATATATATATATATATGCAAAACAACCACTCTGAAAGAATAGAGAAATTCCAAGCGCTTTCGTGACTACTCACATTATCAAGGAACTATGAAAGTAAAGCATCCAAGGAAGCTATATAAGGGGTCTGGTCGGCACCTCACTATCAAATCCCACAACGGTTTAAACACGTGACGCGCGGCGAGCCAACTTGGAAAGGTCCTTGGCACAACTCACCCCACAAACTATTCTACCCAAGAAATAAGAAATTTTAAAGATTATTTGTCCAGTGTATTATTAAATTCTTCCCAAATTCTATTAATTATAAATGGATCTAATTTATATAAACCAAAGGAAATATTCATGGTGATTCTGTTTACTGTGATCTTATTGCATTAATGGATACCACACGACTCTTCAGAATGTTCTCGATAAACTTTCCTAATCATATATCTTTTGTTTCACAGTTTTCTTCTGCACTGATCAAGTCCCACAAGTTAAAAATTCGACTTAATTTCTTAAAAAATTGTTTAAATGAACAAGTTCTGCCCAAGTCTCTTTTACCCAATAGACTCCTTGACATGAGAGATCGTCCTTTTGATGATTTTATGAGAATTATTCTTCAGAAACATATTGAAATAACTAAAATACAGGAGAAGGAAGCATTCAAAATATTGAGAAACAAAAAATACTCTTTTAATCAGGCCATTCCATCAGAATGGAAACACAGTATGTTGGATCATTGCTATAATAAACTCAGAAGAATTTGTAATGAACTCAAGAGCAAACTACTAAGAAAATTAGACATTTTAATTGAAAATAGTGATTGGACAAAGCATGCTAATAACAATTTTGTAAATAACTTATCAGATGAAATTTTAGACAAACATACAACGGCTGCTCTAGGTTTTGGCTTAAGTTTTGCAACTTCAAAAAAAACTTAATAATGTTGAAATTGCAAAAGCCTTTTGTAACTTTGAAAAATTTTCTGATTTATCCTCTGATGAAATTAATATTAGTAAAGGAATGGTATACAGCTCTATGTTAAAACCAAACATTCCCAATTGCCCTCAAAGATTCTTTAAGTCTTATGATACACTTAATAACAATAAAAATTTGCGCCTTACTAAAGCAGACAAAATAAATGCAATAGTAATTATGAAAGAAAATGATTACCAAGAAAAAATGAATAATCTCTTAGATGATACTGAAACCTATTCTAAACTTAGGAAAAATCCCCTAGAAACCGTTAACAGCAATTTCAATAAAACAATAAAACTTCTACTGAAAGGCAAAGATGAATTAGTCAAACAATTTACTTCCACTAATCCATCTTTACCTTACATGTATGGACTAATAAAAACACACAAACCAGGGAATCCAGTCAGACCAATTATTAGCTCCATAGGGTCAGCTTCATATAAATTATCCAAATGGCTTGTTGATATTTTGAGCCCTATTGTTGGCAAAATTTCTAACTTTAATGTTAAAAACAACATAGACTTGGTTGATAAATTAAGCTCCTTGACTGACCTAAATGATTTTAACATGGTTAGTTTTGATGTTACTTCCTTGTTTACGAAAGTTCCTGTTGATGATTTATTAAGTTTCTTATCTGAAGAACTCGTTAACTATGATTTACCATTGCCAGTTCCTACTATCATTAAACTTATTAAACTTTGCATTGTTGATGCAAAATTTGTATTTAATGATAAATTTTACACTCAGAAGTTTGGTATGGCAATGGGAAATCCTCTTTCACCTGTTCTTAGTAACCTATACATGGAATTTTTTGAAACAAGGTTACTTAACACAATCCTCCCTAATAGAGCTAAATGGTTCAGATATGTTGATGATATTTTGTGTCTTATGCCCAAAAATGTAGATATACACCATTTCCTTGGAAAATTAAATAGCTTAGCCCATTCAATAAACTTTACTGTTGAGTTTGAAGAAAATAACTCATTGCCTTTTCTAGATGTTTTAATTATTAAGGGTAATAATGAATTCAAATTTAAAATTTACAGAAAACCTACTAATAACTGTTCCTATGTCCACTATTATTCCTCGCATCAAGATAGAGTCAAACTGTCTGTTTTCTCATCAATGTTTCTGAGAGCTTTACGAATTTGTAGTCCTGAGTTCATAGATGAGGAAATATCCAAAATTTATGAAATAGGTAATGATTTAAAATACCCAAGAAATGTAATTGATAAATCTTTTAAAGTTGCCAGAAATACTTTATACAATCCAAAAAGGGACAACCAGCCTTATTCAAATAAAAATATGTTGGTTCTCCCTTACCATGAAAACTTGGTTGATATGCCTTCTCTTCTTAAGACTTTTAATATTAAAGTTGTATTCAAAAATCTCGATACAGTAAAAAAACTTTTGATAAAGAATTCCCCCCAAAATGCTGATGGATGTGTCTATAAGATTCCTTGTAAAATTTGCGATAAAGTTTATTACGGTCAAACTGGTAAAAATCTCGAACTAAGATTAAAACAACATAAATATAGCATTAGAACTGGACAAGATTCCAATGCTCTATTTATTCATGTAAGAGATTTTAACCATCCAATTGATTTTCAAAAAGTTGAGAAAGTAGTATCAAGCAAGTCCATGGTCGACAGGAATATAATTGAATCTTGTTTCATAAAAAGCAGTTTTGACAATAATATGAATATTTCCTTTGGTTTATATAAATTAGATCCATTTATAATTAATAGAATTTGGGAAGAATTTAATAATACACTGGACAAATAATCTTTAAAATTTCTTATTTCTTGGGTAGAATAGTTTGTGGGGTGAGTTGTGCCAAGGACCTTTCCAAGTTGGCTCGCCGCGCGTCACGTGTTTAAACCGTTGTGGGATTTGATAGTGAGGTGCCGACCAGACCCCTTATATAGCTTCCTTGGATGCTTTACTTTCATAGTTCCTTGATAATGTGAGTAGTCACGAAAGCGCTTGGAATTTCTCTATTCTTTCAGAGTGGTTGTTTTGCATATTCTGAAATCACCTGTTTACTGTGATCTTATTGCATATATATATATATATATATATATATATATATATATATATATATATATATATATATATATATATATATATATATATATATAAGTGGTTGTTTTGCATATATATATATATATATATATATATATATATATATATATATATATATATATATATATATATATATATATATATATATATATATATATATATATATATATATATATATATATGTATATATATATAAATATATATTTATTTATATATATATATAGGCTCATGTTTGTAGGATCGATGGCGTAGTGGATAGGGTGACACGTACGTCGTGTTGTCTCTTTGAGGTGGGACAATGTGTCGTGGGGGTCGAATTCTGGCCTGCCACAGTTTGGTAAATGATATATATATATACATGTGTTTGTGTGTGTGTGTGTGTGTGTGTGTGTGTGTGTGTGTGTGTGTGTGTACTCACCTATTTGTGGTTGCAGGGGTGTGTGTGAGAGAGAGAGTGTGTGTGTGTGTGTGTGTGTGTGTGTGTGTGTGTGTGTGTGTGTGTGTGTGTGTGTGTGTGGCGTTCCCTTTCACGCGTATAACTATGCGCGTATTTTTGCGTGAACATAGTTTCAATAAAATCTTTAGGTTATGTTAGGTTAACGTATTTTTAACTAATATTTTCGAATAATTCAGTAAATAACGAAATTATGAAAGTTCGGTGGTTTACGTCTGGCAATAAATGGGTCATACTGAAACTTCGTTAATTGTCGTATACATGGCAGCAAGTTGAGGACGTGTTGACTGAACATTGTGCTGCCGAACATTCCTTCCATGTTTTGGTTCCTCGGGAATATTTTTAGCTTCCATGAAGTATTTCTTGGTTCCATAGGAACTTTTCTTTTAACTCTAGGGGAACGTTTTGTTTTACTGAAAAGGCTTTTGGCTACCAGAGAACATTTTATAACGTCTTGGAGAGTTTCCAGTTATCCAAGAACTTCTGTAAATTCCCTCTTATAATTTAGGCTGTCGGGGCCATATTTGATTCCGTGGAAATGTCTTCGTTTGTAGTGGAAAGTTTTTGAGTTCCCGTAAATATTTTTGGCTCACCGGAATGTTTTTTGGCTTTTCAATAATGTTATTAGCTTCCTAGGCACATTTTTTACTCACACGATTTGTTTTTTTTTGGCCGTCTAAAAGAACTGTGGCATTCCAGGCAACTTTTTGCTTACTCAGGAATATTTTTGACTTTTAAACAATATTTATAACTATTAACATAAACGTTTTTACCTGCCAGGGAGCATTTTGGGTGTCCTGGGAACGTTTCTGACTTCTTTGGGATGCCCTTTGCTCCTTAAAAACGTTTGTGGTTCCCGGGAAAGTTCTTGGGATGTCAAAAACTTTTTAATTAAAGTTAAGAAGGTTGGAGGATGGTCAGCGTGATGTGTTTACTGCTTCAATATAGCTGGTGTTGTAAATTTGTGTCACTGCTCGTCACTTCCTCTGTCTCTCTTCCTACTCTTTCTCCTTAGTCATACTTTTACTACGCCTCCCTCTTCTCTTTCTCTTCATCTTCTTATATTTCTTTTTCTCCTCCTCTTTCTTTACCTTCTGTTTTCCTCCTTATATTTCTCTTTGTCCTTCTCCTTATTTTTCTCTTTGTTTTCTTCCTTATATTTCTTTTTCTCCTCTTCCTTCTTATCTTTCTCTTTCTCTTCTTCCTTCTTATCTTTCTCTTTCTCTTCTTCTTTCTTATCTTTCTCTTTCTCCTCTTCCTTCTTATCCTAACCTTCCTCCTCTTCTTATCTTTTCCTATCACCTCCTCATATTTCACTTCCTACCATTTTGATTCCTCCTGTTTCTCTTCTTCCTATTTCTCCTCTCACTTAATATATTCGTCTGTCTGTCTATCACTCTCTCTCTCTCTCTCTCTCTCTCTCTCTCTCTCTCTCTCTCTCTCTCTCTCTCTCTCTCTCTCTCTCTCTCTCTCTCTCTCTCTCTCTCTCTCTCTCTCTCTCTCTCCCTGCTCCACCAACTCCAGAGTCTATGTATAAAATCCGAAGCACAGTTCTGCCAGACAACTGATCCCTCAAAGCCGGGTTGCTGCCGGAGTACTCTTGTAAATCCAGTATATTTAATCAACCTTGTCTTCTTGCCAGTTTTCGTTTTATTGTCAGAGAATGGTGCTTGTCTCTTGTAAGAGATGTGGCAACGTGCTCGCCTGATGTGACACAGATGTGGCACCGTGTCTGTGTGATGTGACATTACATATGGTCATATGTCCATCTGACGCCACAGGGAAGTGGCAAAGTGTTCATCTGTTGTTACGGGGATGTGACAGGGTATCCACCTGATGTTACAGGGATGTGACAGGAGGGTTCACCTGGTGTTACAGGGATGTGACAGGGTGTCCACCTAGTGCTACAGGTGTTACAGAGATGTGGTGTTACAGGGATGTGGTAGAGTGTACACGTCGCGTTACAGGGATGTGACAAGACGTATACCTGGTGTTCTCTCACTTTACCACTCACTCCAGACACCTAACACACCATGCAACAACTTTACTGACTCCAAAATTGAGAAGTTTGAAGCATAAAGCGAGACTCAAGGAATTTCTCCTAACTGTCCTTGAAGAGAGACTGGCTAGGAGAGATATAAGAACATAAGAACTTAAGAAAGGAGGAACACTGCAGCAGGCTTTCACAATCCATTCCACTAACAAAATATTTGCCCAACCCAATTTTCAATTCTACCCAAGCAATAAGCTTTGATAATTCTATTACTCACGTGCAAGTTTCACTGTAGCAAGTCTAAAACAGCAGGGCAATCTTGCCTTAATTGCCACCAGAGATGTTCATAAAGCTTTTGATAGCTTATGGCATGATGGCCTTATATACAAACTCATTGACCTACCAGACCATAACTGGACTTTTCTCAGAGTAATCTATAATTTCTTAACTCAAAGAAAAATCATTCCCACCTTTCATGGCAAGTCGACAGAACCTTTTATACCGACGGCTGGTGTCCCACAAGGTTCTTGTCTCAGTCCACTTTTGTTTAACATTTATGTGAATGACCTTCCTCAACCAGAGTTTAATGACACAATTGTGACACAGTTTGCAGATGATGTTATTCATGTCGTCTCATCAACTCCAGTAACAGGAAAATACAAGTATGAGAGAGTCATAGAAAAAATGAATATTGAACTTCGTCGAACATCTAATTGGGAGAAGAAATGGAGAATTACGACTAATCCTGACAAGGTCCTTGTTAGCACGATAGGATGTTTTGCATCAACCATTGAAGATAAAGGGGGTATCTCCATCAGAGGTACACCTGTAGCCATTAGAAACCCTAACAAGATCTTGGGATATGAAATAGACAGGCTGCTCCACTCAACATCTCATATAACTAAAAAGATCAACACAGCCAAAGCCGGTCTTAGCAGACTCTTTCGATTCAATCAAGCCCCTCAACATGTCAAAAAACATCTGTATAAAATGATAATAAGACCTATACTTGAATACCCTTGTGTCCCAATATCATTAACAACAAAGACCAACATGCTACGGTTACAAAGGGTCCAGAATAGAGCTCTTCGATTTATTACCAATACCAGGAGGAGAGACAGAGTTAAAATGGCAGATTTACACACACAACAAGATATCACTGCCATAAATGTACGCCTTGACACCCTAAAAAAGAAACAACTTTATACAATGCAAGAACTATACATGCCAGATAGAGAACATCCTATACAAGTGATAAATACCACCGATTACACCATCAATACTCCACCTCACAGGACTCAAAGAATGACTCTCCCACAGAGGGTTCGTCGTTTTATTCATAAAGATGATTACCCTCGACCCATGATTTTGAGCAACTTACCTGACGAAGAAGATTGGATACTACCAGAACCCTTCTATGTATACTGAACAAATCATCGCCCCCAATTAGGGAGACATCTTAAATAACTTTCTAATGTAAAATTATGCTATTGACTATGGTTGGACACCACCATTAAGAAGCTATTGTCACGAGCTCATAAACTGGCCAGAAAATATTGCCTTTCCTGTCGTATAAATATCCGTTGTGCAATCGCGAAAAAAAAAAAAAAAAAAAAAAAAAAAAAAAAAAAAAAAAAAAAAAAAAAAAAAAAAAAAAAAAGCAATTGCAACTTGTATAATTACAACCAATTCAGAGTCATGTACTTATATACCTATTATATTTATGTGACTCTGATGGGTTAGTATTATACCTCTTAAAAAATAATCTTATCAATTCAAATACACTTTTTAAATTACACCAAAGTGGTTGGGCCACTTACCTTTTATATCCTACCTCTCCCCCCCCTCCAACCCTCTTCCAATATTTCCATCCTTACCCATCCTTCTTCCTTCCCCATCTTACCAAAGCTCTGGTCATTAGAAGAAGAAGAAGTTTCACTCAAATCCAACCCCTCTCATTCATGTATTTATCCAACCTAAATTTGAAACTACCCAAAGTTTTAGCCTCAGTAATCCTACTAGGCAGACTGTTCCACTCATCAACTATTCTATTTCACCACTTTCAGTGGTGACGTGTACTTAGCTCAGTGGTGACGTGTACTTAACGAGTGGTGACGTGTACTTAGCTCTGTGAAGACCTGTTTGTGTGCTCTCTGTGAATCTGTACCAGGATGCCCTCTCTTGAGCAACTTTACCAGCAGCTGAGAGAGGAGCTCAGAGTTGCTAAGATGGAGATACGGCGATTAACGGAGGAGAACAAGAGGATTCGTAGTAATCCTTCTGTTGTGAGTCCCCAGGTTAAGAGGGGAGCTTGGTCAGTGGCCGGGCAACATGGAACCAAGCTGAAGATCAAGAAAACGGTTGGAGAGGCGGAAACAACAAGAAACCAGAAGACTACCGTGGAAACTTCCAACTCTTTCTCGGTGCTACCTGACGAATGTGAGTGTTCTGCTGGGAATGCCACAACGAGCACCAAAGAAGCATTGGCAGACGTGAGTAAGACATCCCTAGAAACCCCAACGAAGACCATCGAGAACGTCTTGACGAATTCTACAAGTGGTGTAATGCTACCTGGCGAATGTGAGTCGACTACTCGGAGCATCACGACGGACGACGCCAAGGAAGGTAAAAACATTGTTGTTGTTGGGGATAGCCAGATTAGGTACATGGATAGGGCATTCTGCTTGAAGGATAGGAGTAGGAGGCAGAGAGTGTGTTTTCCTGGGGCTGGGATGAAGGATATTGTTAGCCGTCCGGATGACATCATGAGAGGTAATGGGAGCAATCCTATTATCTGTCTCAGTGCTGGAGGCAACGATGTTGGCAGACGTAGGAGTGAGGACCTGATTAGCAGGTATAGGTCAGCAATAGAGATAATTAGGAGGAAGGGTGGGAAACCTGTCATATGTGGCATTTTGCCAAGGAGAGGAATTGGAAATGAATGGTTGTCCATAGCAATTGGTGTCAATTGCTGGCTGGACAAGTACTGTAAGGAAAATGCGGTAACATTCATTGACAACTGGGACCTCTTCTATGGCAGAAATGACATGTATGCCAGGGATGGGGTTCACTTATCTAGGTGTGGGGTGGGAGCACTGGCCAACGCAGTGGAGGGAGCTGTTAGGTCTTTAAACTAGGAATAGTTAGTGGTATGGGTTTTGGCGGGAAAACTGTGAAGTCGCAGGGTAGTAACATGAGTACTCGGAGAACTAGTAATAGGCAAAATGAGGTGGATATTGGAAAGCCAGTGGCACTAATTGACAAGGACAGTAATAAGTTTAGTGGAATAACAGAAAGGAGCAGGAAGGGGAAAGAGAGTGGAGGGTCATTAAAAATTTATTACACAAATAGTCGCAGTGCTAGGAATAAGATGGACGAGTTGAGACTAGTTGCTAGTGCAGGTAACATAGATGTATTTGCCATTACTGAGACGTGGTTTAATTCAAAAAGTCGGGACATGCCTGCAGAATGTCACATTCAGGGTTTTAAATTGTTCCAAGTAGATAGAAGTATCGGGAAGGGGGGTGGGGTGGCATTGTATGTCCGAGATCGCTTGAACTGTTGCATAAAAACGGGTATTAAGTCTGAAGTAACACATACAGAGTCTGTTTGGATAGAATTTTCAGAGGGGCATGAAAAATTAATTTTAGGTGTGATATACCGTCCCCCAAATTTAGATAGGGACCAAGGGAGACTGCTATGGGAGGAAATTGTTAGGGCTACAAGGCACGATAATGTAGTAATTCTAGGAGACTTTAACTTTAGTCATATTGATTGGAATTTCTTGACTGGGAATTTAGAATCATACGATTTCTTAGAAGTAGTTCAGGATTGTTTTTTGAAGCAGTTTGTGACAGAACCTACAAGGGGAAATAACCTGCTTGACTTAGTTCTGGCAAACAATGAATCCCTTGTTAATAATTTAGAAGTTTCAGAGGAACTGGGAGCTAGCGACCACAAATCAATTACATTTAGAATTGAATGGAAGTATGATAGTAGGGATAACTCAGTAACAGTCCCAGATTTTCGCTTAGCAGATTACGATGGGCTTAGAGAACACTTATCATCTGTTGACTGGGGTAACGAAGAGAGCTATCAATATGACAGTTTTCTGAACACAATACATGCTGCTCAAAAAACGTTTATCCCTTATAAGGAAATTAGATCAAATAGAAATGACCCAAAATGGATGAATAATAGGCTGAAATATCTACTAGGGCATAAGAAAGGAATTTATAGGCGTATCAAAAGAGGCGAGGGTCATCTTATGAATCAGTATATTGACATTAAGAGGGACATTAAAAAGGGGATAAGAAAAGCTAAAAGGGACTATGAAATTAAAGTTGCTAGGGATTCTAAAACTAACCCAAAAAGTTTTTTCCAGGTATATAGAACAAAAGTCAGAGATAAGATAGGTCCCCTTAAAAATAACTATGGGCATCTTACTGACAAAGAGAATGAAATGTGCTCGATTTTAAATAATTATTTTCTCTCGGTTTTTACACAGGAAGACACTAATAATATTCCGGTAATTAATTTTTATAGTGGATCAGAAGAAGATAAATTATGTAACATCACAGTCACTAGTGAAATGGTTGTGAAGCAGATAGACCGACTGATGCAAAATAAGTCACCGGGTCCTGATGAGGTTTTTTCAAGGGTTCTTAAGGAATGCAAAATGGAAGTCTGTGAACCATTAACTAATATTTTTAATTTATCTCTTCAAACAGGTGTAGTGTCTGATATGTGGAAGATGGCTAATGTAATTCCTATTTTTAAAACAGGGGACAAGTCGTTACCGTCAAATTACCGCCCAATAAGCCTGACCTCAATTGTAGGCAAGTTGCTAGAGTCAATTATAGCTGAGGTTATAAGAAGCCATCTCGATAAGCATAGCTTGATTAATGATACTCAGCATGGATTCACAAGAGGCCGGTCTTGTATAACTAATTTATTAACTTTCTTCAGTAAAGCTTTTGAGGCTGTTGACCACGATAAAGAATTTGATATTATTTACTTAGATTTTAGTAAGGCATTTGATAGAGTTCCGTACCAAAGACTGTTGAAGAAAGTAGCAGCTCATGGCATTGGGGGAAGGGTGCTCTCGTGGATCGAGTCATGGCTCACAGACAGGAAGCAGAGAGTGTCCATAAATGGGGTTAAATCCGAGTGGGGATCAGTAACAAGTGGCGTTCCACAGGGATCAGTCTTGGGCCCGTTGTTGTTTATAATATATATCAATGATCTTGATGAAGGAATTGCTAGTGATATGAGCAAATTCGCCGATGACACGAAGATAGGTAGGATAATTGATTCAAACGTAGATGTTAGGGAACTTCAGGAGGATTTAGACAAACTCTACTCTTGGTCAGAAAAGTGGCAGATGCAGTTCAATGTAGATAAATGCAAGGTTCTGAAGCTCGGGAGTGTCCATAACCCTAGCACTTATAAGTTAAATAATGTAGAACTTAGCCATACAGATTGCGAAAAGGACTTGGGGGTTATGGTAAGCAGCAACCTTAAACCAAGACAGCAATACCTAAGCGTACGTAATAAGGCAAATAGATTACTGGGATTTATATCAAGAAGTGTAAGCAACAGAAGTCCAGAGGTCATACTGCAGCTTTATACATCATTAGTAAGGCCTCACCTAGATTATGCAGCTCAATTCTGGTCTCCATACTACAGAATGGACATAAATTCGTTAGAAAACATTCAGCGTAGGATGACTAAATTAATACATAGCATTAGAAATCTTCCTTATGAAGAAAGATTGAAGACTCTTAAGTTACATTCACTTGTTAGACGAAGAATGAGGGGAGACCTGATCGAAGTGTATAAGTGGAAGATAGGTATTAATAAGGGGGATATTAACAAGGTCTTGAGGATATCTCTCCAAGAGAGAACCCGCAGTAATGGATTTAAATTAGATAAGTTTAGATTTAGAAAGGACATAGGAAAGTATTGGTTTGGAAATAGGGTAGTTGATGAGTGGAACAGTCTACCTAGTTGGGTTATTGAGGCTAGGACTTTGGGTAGTTTCAAATTTAGGTTGGATAAGTACATGAGGTGTTGGTAATGAATGGTTGTCCAGAGCAATTGGTATTAATTGTTGGCTGGATAAACACTGTAAGGATAATGCAGTACCATTCATTGACAACTGGGACAACTTCTATGGCCGAAATGACATGTATGCCAGGGATGGGGTTCACT
This sequence comes from Cherax quadricarinatus, assembly GCF_038502225.1. Lineage (NCBI taxonomy): Eukaryota > Metazoa > Arthropoda > Malacostraca > Decapoda > Parastacidae > Cherax > Cherax quadricarinatus. Next base: position 51,097 of record NW_027195905.1, on the reverse strand, counting down.
TATCCAGGGCAGGTGTGGGTTTTCTTGCTAACTCAGTTGAGGGGGTTGTTAGGACTTTAAACTAGGATTAGTTAGAGGTATGGGTTTTTGCAGGAAAACTGTGAAGTCGCAGGGTAGTAATATGAGTACTAGGAGAACTAGTAATAGGCAAAATGAGGTGGATATTGGAAAGCCAGTGGCACTAATTGACAAGGACAGTAATAGGTTTAGTGGAATAATAGAAAAAAGCAGGAAGGGTAAAGAGAGAGGAGGGTCATTAAAAGTTTATTACACAAATAGTCGCAGTGCTAGGAATAAGATGGGCGAGTTGAGACTAGTTGCTAGTGCAGGTAACATAGATGTATTTGCCATTACTGAGACGTGGTTTAATTCAAAAAGTCGGGACATGCCTGCAGAATGTCACATTCAGGGTTTTAAATTGTTCCAAGTAGATAGAAGTATCGGGAAGGGGGGTGGGGTGGCATTGTATGTCCGAGATCGCTTGAACTGTTGCATAAAAACGGGTATTAAGTCTGAAGTAACACATACAGAGTCTGTTTGGATAGAATTTTCAGAGGGGCATGAAAAATTAATTTTAGGTGTGATATACCGTCCCCCAAATTTAGATAGGGACCAAGGGAGACTACTATGGGAGGAAATTGTTAGGGCCACAAGGCACGATAATGTAGTAATTCTAGGAGACTTTAACTTTAGTCATATTGATTGGAATTTCTTGACTGGGAATTTAGAATCATACGATTTCTTAGAAGTAGTTCAGGATTGTTTTTTGAAGCAGTTTGTGACAGAACCTACAAGGGGAAATAACCTGCTTGACTTAGTTCTGGCAAACAATGAATCCCTTGTTAATAATTTAGAAGTTTCAGAGGAACTGGGTGCTAGCGACCACAAATCAATTACATTTAGAATTGAATGGAAGTATGATAGTAGGGATAACTCAGTAACAGTCCCAGATTTTCGCTTAGCAGATTACGATGGGCTTAGAGAACACTTATCATCTGTTGACTGGGGTAACGAAGAGAGCTATCAATATGACAGTTTTCTGAACACAATACATGCTGCTCAAAAAACGTTTATCCCTTATAAGGAAATTAGATCAAATAGAAATGACCCTAAATGGATGAATAATAGGCTGAAATATCTACTAGGGCTTAAGAAAGGAATTTATAGGCGTATCAAAAGAGGCGAGGGTCATCTTATGAATCAGTATATTGACATTAAGAGGGACATTAAAAAGGGGATAAGAAAAGCTAAAAGGGACTATGAAATTAAAGTTGCTAGGGATTCTAAAACTAATCCAAAAAGTTTTTTCCAGGTATATAGAACAAAAGTCAGAGATAAGATAGGTCCCCTTAAAAATAACTATGGGCATCTTACTGACAAAGAGAATGAAATGTGCTCGATTTTAAATAATTATTTTCTCTCGGTTTTTACACAGGAAGACACTAATAATATTCCGGTAATTAATTTTTATAGTGGATCAGAAGAAGATAAATTATGTAACATCACAGTCACTAGTGAAATGGTTGTGAAGCAGATAGACAGACTGAAGCAAAATAAGTCACCGGGTCCTGACGAGGTTTTTTCAAGGGTTCTAAAGGAATGCAAAATGGAAGTCTGTGAACCATTAACTAATATTTTTAATTTATCTCTTCAAACAGGTGCAGTGTCTGATATGTGGAAGATGGCTAATGTAATTCCTATTTTTAAAACAGGGGACAAGTCGTTACCGTCAAATTACCGCCCAATAAGCCTGACCTCAATTGTAGGCAAATTACTAGAGTCAATTATAGCTGAGATTATAAGAAGCCATCTCGATAAGCATAGCTTGATTAATGATACTCAGCATGGATTCACAAGAGGCCGGTCTTGTCTAACTAATTTATTAACTTTCTTCAGTAAAGCTTTTGAGGCTGTTGACCACGATAAAGAATTTGATATTATTTACTTAGATTTTAGTAAGGCATTTGATAGAGTTCCGCACCAAAGACTGTTGAAGAAAGTAGCAGCTCATGGCATTGGGGGAAGGGTGCTCTCGTGGATCGAATCATGGCTCACAGACAGGAAGCAAAGAGTGTCCATAAATGGGGTTAAATCCGAGTGGGGATCAGTAACAAGTGGCGTTCCACAGGGATCAGTCTTGGGCCCATTGTTGTTTATAATATATATCAATGATCTTGATGAAGGAATTACTAGTGATATGAGCAAATTCGCCGATGACACAAAGATAGGTAGGATAATTGATTCAAACGTAGATGTTAGGGAACTTCAGGAGGATTTAGTCAAACTCTACTCTTGGTCAGAAAAGTGGCAGATGCAGTTCAATGTAGATAAATGCAAGGTTCTGAAGCTCGGGAGTGTCCATAACCCTAGCACTTATAAGTTAAATAATGTAGAACTTAACCATACAGATTGCGAAAAGGACTTGGGGGTTATGGTAAGCAGCAACCTTAAACCAAGACAGCAATGCCTAAGCGTACGTAATAAGGCAAATAGATTACTGGGATTTATATCAAGAAGTGTAAGCAACAGAAGTCCAGAGGTCATACTGCAGCTTTATACATCATTAGTAAGGCCTCACCTAGATTATGCAGTTCAATTCTGGTCTCCATATTACAGAATGGACATAAATTCGTTAGAAAACATTCAGCGTAGGATGACTAAATTAATACATAGCATTAGAAATCTTCCTTATGAAGAAAGATTGAAGACTCTTAAGTTACATTCACTTGTTAGACGAAGAATGAGGGGAGACCTGATCGAAGTGTATAAGTGGAAGATAGGTATTAATAAAGGGGATATTAACAAGGTCTTGAGAATATCTCTCCAAGAGAGAACCCGCAGTAATGGATTTAAATTAGATAAGTTTAGATTTAGAAAGGACATAGGAAAGTATTGGTTTGGAAATAGGGTAGTAGATGAGTGGAACTGTCTACCTAGTTGGGTTATTGAGGCTAGGACTTTGGGTAGTTTCAAATTTAGGTTGGATAAATACATGAGTGGGATGGGTTGGATTTGAGTGGGACTTGCACATCAGAGCTTATTTCTTGGGTAGCATTGAAAATTGGGTAGGTCAAATGTTTGTTAGTGGGATGAATTGTAAAGGACCTGCCTAGTATGGGCCAACAGGCCTGCTGCAGTGTTCCTCCTTTCTTATGTTCTTATGTTCTTATGAGTGGGAGGGGTTGGATTTGAGAGGGACTTGCACATTGGAGCTTGTTTCTTGGGTGGCATTGAAAATCGGGTTGGTCAAATGTTTGTTAGTGGGATGAATTGTAAAGGACCTGCCTAGTATGGGCCAACAGGCCTGCTGCAGTGTTCCTCCTTTCTTATGTTCTTATGTTCTTATGTTCTTATATCCTTTCGAAATCTAAACTTGTCTAATTTGACCATTATTGCGGGTTCTCTCTTGGAGAGATATCCTCAAGACCTTACTAATATCCCATTATTAATACACGTCTTCCACTAATACACTTCGATCATGTTTCCCCTTATTCTTCGTTTAACAAGTGAATATAATTTAAGGGTCTTCAATCTTGATATCGACGTACAAAATACTCTGAATATTCGGCAGTGTACCCAAGAACAGATTATTTTAAATAACAGCACGTGGACGAAAGGCTGTAGATGGAAGTTAAAGGAGCAGATGACTCAGGGATTCTGGAATATACTTAGGATGGTAAACATGTTGGTTGAGCTGGATGAGAAGATAGACAAACTTCACACAGAGTTTCAGGAGTAGGTATGAATACGTCTCACAAGGCCAGGAAGCTATAAGAACATAGGAACATAAAAAAGGAGGAGCACTGCAGGAGGCCTACTGGTCCATACTAGGCAGGTCTTTCTCAGGCCCAAATCCACTAATAAAAATAATTATCCAACCCATTTTCAATGCTACCTAAGGAACAAGCAAGCTCCACTTAAATTCGTCTCCTCTCACTTATGTTTTTTTTTTCTAACATAAATTTGAAGCTACCCAAGGTTTTAGCTTCAATAACCCTATTAGGCAGACTATTCCACTCATCGATTACTCTGTTTCCGAACAAATACTTTCCTCTGTCCTTTATAAATCTGAACTTATCCATTTTGAATCCAAATTTTAAATTCAAGAGGCAGGGGCTTGATTGGAATCTAGACCCCGGAAACACAACTGGGCGCTCAGGTACTCTCTTCCTCCTGGTCAGTGTTTCTTTTCGCTTGTAGTTTCTCCGATTTTACTGCTTGAAGCGCTCTTTCATTTTTTAAACATATATAGAGAATAAATGAAAACTGAATTTCAGCATGGCAGCACAGAACAAACAAACAGAAGAATACTGTTGACTTACTGGGATTTGTTAGGAGTACAAATGAAGCTCTTGTTTGCAAGCATTTGTTTTCCTTGCTCTACGGAAAAGTTAAGACAAACTGAATAACCAAGATAAATCCCTGGAGTTTCATTAAGAAAAAAATATGTTTTTCTTTCAGATGTTACATTCAATTGTTTTGTGAAGATAAGAAGTTTTACATCGAATTTACACGTTATTCTTATATAGTCATTTTCAGTTGGCAATAATTAATTTAAGAGATTCCAAATTATCATTAGCAGTATCACAGCGTATTTATTCTGAAGTAAATGCGCTGAGAGGAACAGTGTACTTTCCCGAAGACATGCATGTAACTCACTATATATACACCGAAATTTACTTTAGTTCCTATTTTAGGGAATAAAGCCTCAATGGTCCTCGTGAAACGAACATGTAGATTCGTGGAATGTGGAAGCCAATGATAGCATGTCCGTGCAACATGACTCACGAAATCGTAATGACCCGATTGTAAACAAACCATACCACGGGCAGGGTTAGAACCCGCGATAAGAGAGTTATGAAACTCGAGACTGACTCGTTAGCCGCGGATTCTATCCCCACCATTGGTATGGTATGTCCGTGCACTCTACCCCAGGCCCTGACTCCTGGAATTCCATATTCATCAAAAATTGCAAGAAATCCCTGTCAGGTGCTATGTGTATTCTGTGAACGAGGACACAGGTGTCCTCCCACAATCACTAAAACCGCCATCATAACCCCACTCACATTAGCAAAATCTTTAAAGAGGTCTTAAGAAGCAAGATTTATAGTCATATGTAATCACAAGAATTGCACAACCCAGAACAGCATGGATTTAGAGCAGGTCGCTCCCGCCTTTCGCAATTACCGAGCCATTACTACGTGATTTTGGATGCAGTGAAAGACAAGCAACACCAGATGTAAAATACACTGACTTTGCAAACTCCTTCGACAAGACTCACGAAATCGTGACGACACGATTGCAAACAAACCATACCACGGGCGGGGGGTAGAACCCGCGATCAGAGAGTCTCAAAACTCCAGACCGTCGCGTTAGCCACTGGGTCAGCTAGCCACAATAAGATTCATCCATCTAGGTATATTTATACACCATATAAATTTTCAGACTCTCTGATCGCGGGTTCTAACCCCGCCCGTGGTATGGTTTCCTTCTACAAGTGAGAGCATAATGCATGCTAAAGGAACAACTGGGAAGGTAGACATATGGGTATTGTTTTTTTTTAAATAGTACACAGAGTAATAGAAAACAGGAAAATCAGGGGCTGCCACTGTGAGAAAAGATTCTGCTTCTCAAGGCACATTTCTCGCCTCTCTTCTTTCTTCATTCTTATAGCTGGCGTAGACGGTAATAAATCATGGAATCGTATTGTCCATAGCTGACGATACTAGAATTTATATGAAAGTGGAATCCATAGAAGACATAGCGAACCTTTAAAAGCAGATGTAAATTAAGTCTTCCAGAGTGTTTTAGACAAGGAAATGGTATTCAACGAGAAAAAATTTGGTTATTACGCTACTGAAATATTAAGAGATTAAAAACTAAAACGGGTACAAGATAAACTTTAATCATTCGGTACAGGGGAAGGTTTGTGTGAGAGATTTGTGAGTGACACTCTAAGAGGATTTCACATTCATGGATCACAACGATGTAATTGTTGCGTCAGCAAGGACAACTCTGGCTAGATTGTAAAACAATCATACAAGAGATACTGACCCAATGATGATTGTTTACAAATTATTCCTCTCTAGGATGGAATGCTGCTGTATACTACCTGCCTCCTTCAAGGCAGAATAAACTGCCGAACCGGAAGACAGAGAGAGCCTTCAAAGCACGTATAATACTACTAAGCCAATGAACTACTAGGAACACTTGAAATCCTATAAACTGCATTTCTTGGATCGTAGGCGAAAAATCTACATCATTATCTATTGTACACCTGAAAAATTCTGAGGGGACTGGTACCAAACCTACCCACTGAAATCTCTCCGTTTGAAAGAAAGTGTAAAATACCTCCACTGTACAGCAGGAACACAATGAGGACATAGAGTACTCAATGAGTGTAGAGGGACTTCAGCTTTTCAACACCCTTTCCCCATGCATAAGTGGAATTAACAACAAGCCCCTGGCTGCCTTCGAGAGGAAATTTGATAAATTTCTCAAGTCATATCTCAATCAGCTAGGCTGTGATACATACGTTGCGAGCGGTGGGCACCCACAGCTTGATCGATTAGGTCAGCAGCCGGGAGAACTGGTCTGAAACCGGGCCGCGGGGGCGGTGACCCTCCTATGCTTCACGCCCATATAACAGTGTTGGTATCGCAATACTCTTGCAGATTTTGCCTCCATAGATAAAGTTCTTTGTCTCAACAGATGCCCCAACGCACCACCAACCATTTTTTCCTCGCCATTTCTATGGTTTACCTCATCTTTCGTAGTTCTGTCTGCTGATAAGTTCACTCACAAATATCTGAACACATTTACTTCCCCCATATTCCTTTCCTCTATAAACTTATATCCAAGTTTTCCTTGCCAAGACTTTTTGTTGCTTTCATCATCTTGCTCTTTCATACTGTCACTTTTAAATTCTTTATTTTATATACCTTTTCAATCTCCTACACAAACCTTTGCAATTTCTCTTCAGAATCTCCCAAGAGAACCGTATCATCGGCAAAGGTAACTCTGACAACTCAAGCTATATTTGAAAGTTATCTTTTTACCCTGTACCTCTTCCCTACTTGCTGGTATTCACTTCTCCTACAACCCCATCTATAAATATGTTAAGGGACAATGGTGTTATCAAACATCAGTAACTAAGACCTCTATTCACCCTATTATATATATTTTCTAAATCCATAAATGGGATATGAAGTTACTTAACTTTCAGTATTGTTTCCTCCTTTTTCATCTGCAATTCTACTTTCTGTTTTTTTTAGTTAATTCTTTCAGTAAATATTCACCCACACACTTTACCCACATACTGAATATGTTGGTTTTCCTACCATCTTGTACACTCTTTCATCTGCTTTTCCCATATACAAAAGGACTGCATGCTTTCTGATAATCTCTAGATACCCTACCTAATTTCATGCAGATGTTGAACAAATATACCAACTACTCCAAAACCAATCCCCTCCTGTTTTAGGTATTTCTGCTTTATCCCCCCCTCCTTTCTCATTCTACTCACTGACTCACGCACCATCTCTAAACTCACAAGTGATTCCCTATTCAATTAATAAAATCATTGTATCCCTCTCTTCGTCAACATGTAAGAGCTCTTCAGAATATTCCCTCCGTCCTCTCGGCACCACCTTCCCATTTAATAGCTCGAGTGTTCTGTTTTAACGTTTAAATTCATTTGTTCGTCCTAGGCTTTCTCAGCTTATTAATCTCCCTCCAAATCTTATTCTTAGTAAAATTTGTTAATAAAGCCTCACTGACTCTCCTTTTACACTCCCTCATCGCTATTTTCAGCCTCTCTTGCAATCTACATATACTTCGCCCTCTGAATATCATTTCTGCAGTTTCACAACCTCTCATATGCTAACGTTTTCCTTTAACACCCTCTTTAAAATTTCATTCTATTAACTACTACTCTCCCCTCCAGCATATACCCTCCTATACCTTCTGCTGCACACTCTCACTACCCAATACCTTTTTGACCCCGTTCTCATTACTTATACTTTTTGTACCTTGCCTTTATTCCAGTAGTTGCATATATTTTAGTTTATTAACTTTCACTTCACTCTTAGAGACTGATGGCATTCTCCTTATACTTCACGCAAATATTATTCTTACTCTAGCTACCTTTTAAAATCATGCACGTCCATAAGACTACGCATTAACGTTTTATGTACTAATTCATAGTCTAAAAAACTGCTGTAATTATTCTGCATATCGTGTCTCATGAGCATATTTATCCTCTTTTTCTTACCAAAGTATTGCCTATTACCTCTTCCTATGCATAATTCAGTTAAAGATAAGGCAAAAATAATCCGTAACCAACTTGTAAATGCTTCGCAAAAAAACTAATTCAAGATTTCAGCTAACCTAACCTAACATACCATAACATAATCTACGCCAACCTAACACATCAATACCTAACTACCCTAATAGGAAAAAGTTCAGAAATTAACGCTGGGTAATACAAAACAAATTAAAAAATGTTAAATAAAGCAAAGTTAAAATTACAACCAGATGACTCACGTCAAGACACATAGCATCAAGGAAGACAAGCCAGCTAGACTTGCCACGTCGCCGCCAGCATCCAGCAGCTGGGTAACTAAGACGTGTTGTGACGATACCATCTCTACAAGATAAACGATTCTGTCTTCAGAAAGATATAAAGTTAATAAGATAATCTGTCCTCAAATAATTACAGATGATTTTGCACGTAGTGTTATAAATTTACTCGATGGTTCCTATAAGCATATATTTGTTATATGCAAACACTGTGGTAAATTGTGCAGATTAACGTCGTGTCTGGATGGGAATAAAAGAAGGAAATAATGAATTAAATAGTGCGCCACCAAATAAATATGTCGGAAAATGATTGTTATATGGTGTATAAAAATAATGCGGGCTTTTGATTTAGGTAACGGGCACATAAATATTTATATAGCTAATTATTAAACATGTGGGGACTGGTATGATTACGTGTAGTAAGATCAAGTAACACATCAACACCTGTCGCCATAAATAAGTCGGCAACAGTCAGAATATTAAATGGGAAAATAGGCATATCTGAGGTATAATATGAGATTATGTATCATTAACACCAGGAATTATTGTGCCACCATCATATTCTGTGCCATCATATACAGGAGAAGTAAAAAGAACTGTCACTGGTCAGCTTCAGTATGATAATCGCAATACAAGACTAAACCACACTAGGATTTTCTCTCGGCTTTACTCAAACAATTATATTTTGGAAAGCTCACATTAATATAAGATTCTACACATAGCTTTACATTTCTTCTGACTCTTTACCCTTGTCATCGCTCCAGACACCCAAGGTACACCCAGGGTTGCCACACTGGGGAAAATTAAAGCAGGGAAATGATGATAAATGTTTCATATGGAAACGTTTTTGAAACTACATTCTTCACAATTGGGCAGTCCCAGTGCGAGTGTTTACAGCTGCTAGGGAAAACTGGTTTAGTTGAGGAGCGTATTAGAATATCTCAGCTTCAGGCCATATTAATGATCTTTCGGTCGTGAACCCCTGCATTGTGACTTAGGCATTCAGGAAAAACTACAGCTATGTGTTCGTTGGACGTCACACACGCAGACAGGAATGCATTAAGTGTTGTCTGTGACACTTGTGTTCTCTAGTTTGAGTGAAAGTGTAGCTTGATCCCATTGTACATCTTCTAGAATAGAATTAGGTGCTTTTGTAAATATTGTCTTCAGGAGACTAGCCTTTGTTTTGGGTCATCATAAGAGGCTGCACACTCTGGGTCAAGCACTGTGTGAGAAGGTAAAAGGCATCATGAGTGTTTTAGCTGCCTATTCGTTATTCCATCCTCTTTAAATCGTTCACTTTTTCACTTAGAATTATGTGAATGGCATTTGTTCCTAGAGGGGTTCCAAGCAGGATGCTCCTGTATCAGTGGGAGCAATAGCTGTCACACTTGTTAGTATGAGTCTCACCGCAGCAATTGAGTGCTGATTTAGTGAAATGATTTTGCATTTGGAAGGATTAATGATGTGCCCTATAAGTTGTCTTCACCTGATTAAGATAAGCTAATAGGGAATTTGTCGTGCTATACGGAAGAAAAATAGAGTGAGGGATCCCTTTGCAGAACATTCCCCAACGAAGTGTTTTCTTCCTCTCCAAACAGAAGTAATGATTCCTTGCTGTATCCATCTGAAACGACAAGGGAAGAAACTTCGGAAATGTGTTCGAATACTATTAATTCCGCCTCTTTTCAGTAAATTAAACTCAATCTTGAAGTCCATTTTTAATTCAACTCTATCTTCGGGTAGGCTACTAATATGCATTCCATCCGCGTGAACCACTGATTTACTGCCTAGAAGGACCTCAACACCAAGCTGATTTGGTTGTGCTGATACTTCTGACAGCCACTTTTGCGACGAGGTGGAGGAGAGAGTTGTCTTTGGAAATGGGCCAAATTCCTCATTTTTTTTCCTCTGGACACAAAGGAATGCAGCAAAAGAGAAGAAAAATTTAATTTCGTCGTGCATCAGATAAACCAGGGATCTATTGACGAAACCTGTGGTCTTTCCGAGAAATAGATTAACGATCATTGTAAATACTGTAGGTTATTTTCCAGTGTAGCTTTCCAGTAGAGTCAGACAGGAGCGACATAAATGCTTGGTAAACATCTGATTCTAGCATAAACACCGTATTGGGGACAGTGTTGTTAGAAGACCGGCTCTCCAGGTTTCTCTACCACGGTGCTTTTATCCCAGTCTGTTTTATCTTCAATCTGTTTGGCTCACCTGGACACGACTTTATCATTGGGCCTATATTGATGCGAAGGTGAATCAAGTTGTCAGTATTCGGGAAATCTCTTAATATTTTGAAGACCGACTAGGCACATTGCCGCCTCTTGTGGGTACGGCTAAGCAAACTTTACCAAACAGTAGTAAGTTATGCCTGACGTTGATGGTGGGTAGAGCATCTGATGTAATGAAACATCCATTTGCTTTCTTCAGGATGTCTGTGATTTTCCAATTTGCTTTTGGACGGGCTACTTTGTGAATAAGTGGATGGGTTCCGATAACTGTTGTTTTGACTGAGTTTATAATATTATCTGAGGCAACAGATCTACTGACGTGCATTCAGGTGTTTGGAGTGGCTGGAGATCGTCAACCTCCACTTGAAGATGTCCAGAACCAAGGCAGCTACCATGTAAATGGAGGAAATCATTACTGCTAAGGGTATGATCATGAATAGAAGATCTACATTTGCCTCTGTTATCATTGCCAGCTGAGCGGTTTCATTGGCTGCCAACTTCCTCTTGATAAACCACATCTAATTAGTTTGGGTGTGTGGCCAAGTTTAGACATGCTGGGGGAAGCAAGAGTCGTGTACTCGCCTAGTTGTACTCACCTAGTTGAGGTTGCAGGGGTCGAGTCCAAGCTCCTGGCCCCGCCTCTTCACTGGTCGCCGCTAGGTCACTCTCCCTGAACCATGAGCTTTATCGTACCTCTGCATAAAGCTATGTATGGATCCTACCTCCACTACATCTCTTCCCAAACTATTTCACTTCCTGACTACTCTGTGGCTGAAGAAATACTTCCTAACATCCCTGTGATTCATCTGTGTCTTCAACTTCCAACTGTGTCCCCTTGTTACTGTGTCCAGTCTCTGGAACATCCTGTCTTTGTCCACCTTGTCAATTCCTCTCAGTATTTTGTAAGTCGTTATCATGTACCCCATATCTATCCTGTCCTCCAGTGTCGTCAGGTTGATTTCCCTTAACCTCTCCTCGTAGGACATACCTCTTAGCTCTGGGACTAGTCTTGTGGCAAACCTTTGCACTTTCTCTAGTTTCTTTACATGCTTGGCTAGGTGTGGGTTCCACAGTGGTGCCGCATACAGGGTCCTGAACGATTCCTTATTAAGATGTCGGAATGCTGTTCTGAGGTTTGCCAGGCGCCCATATGTTGCAGCAGTTATTTGGTTGATGTGCGCTTCAGATGTGCCTGGTGTTATACTCACCCCAAGATCTTTTTCCATGAGTGAGGTTTGTAGTCTCTGGCCCCCTAGACTGTACTCCGTCTGCGGTCTTCTTTGCCCTTCCCCAATCTTCATGACTTTGCACTTGGTGGGATTGAACTCCAGGAGCCAATTGCTGGACCAGGTCTGCAGCCTGTCCAGATCCCTTTGTAGTTCTGCCTGGTCTTCGACCGAATGAATTCTTCTCATCAACTTCACGTCATCTGCAAACAGTGACACCTCAGAGTTTATTCCTTCTGTCATGTCGTTCACAAATACCAGAAACAGCACTGGTCCTAGGACTGACCCTTGTGGGACCCCGCTGGTCACAGGTGCTCACTCTGACACCTCGCCACGTACCATTACTCGCTGCTGTCTTCCTGACAAATATTCCCTGATCCATCATAGTGCCTTCCCTGTTATCCCTGCTTGGTCCTCCAGTTTTTGCCCTAATCTCTTGTGTGGTACTGTGTCAAACGCCTTCTTGCAGTCCAAGAAAATGCAATCCACCTACCCCTCTTTCTCTTGTCTTACTGCTGTTACCTTGCCATAGAACTCCAGTAGGTTTGTGACACAGGATTTCCCGTCCCTGAAACCATGTTGGCTGCTGTTGATGAGATCATTCCTTCCTAGGTGTTCCACCACTCTTCTCCTAATAATCTTCTCTATGACTTTGCATACTATACGTGTCAGTGACACTGGTCTGTAGTTTAGTGCTTCATGTCTGTCTCCTTTTTTAAAGATTTGGACTATATTTGCTGTCTTCCATGCCTCAGGCAATCTCCCTGTTTCGATAGATGTATTGAATATTGTTGTTAAGGGTACACATAGCGCCTCTGCTCCCTCTCTCAGGACTCATGGAGAGATGTTATCTGGCCCCATTGCCTTTGAGGTATCTAGCTCACTCAGAAGCCTCTTCACTTCTTCCTCGGTTGTGTGCACTGTGTCCAGCACTTGGTGGTGTGCCCCACCTCTCCGTCTTTCTGGAGCCCCTTCTGTCTCTTCTGTGAACACTTCTTTGAATCTCTTGTTGAGTTCCTCACATACTTCATGGTCACTTCTTGTTGTCTCTCCTCCTTCCTTCCTTAGCCTGATTACCTGGTCATTGACTGTTGTTTTCCTCCTGATGTGGCTGTATAACAGTTTCGGGTCAGATTTGGCTTTCGCTGCTATGTCGTTTTCATATTGTCGTTGGGCCTCCCTTCTTATCTGTGCATATTCGTTTCTGGCTCTACGACTGCTCTCCTTATTCTCCTGGGTCCTTTGCCTTCTATATTTCTTCCATTCCCTAGCACACTTGGTTTTTGCCTCCTTGCACCTTTGAGTGAACCATGGGCTCATCCTGGCTTTTTCATTATTCCTGTTTCCCTTGGGTACAAACCTCTCTTCAGCCTCTTTGCTCATTGTTGCTACATATTCCATCATCTCATTAACTGGCTTCCCTGCCAGTTCTCTGTCCCACTGAACCTCGTTCAGAAAGTTCCTCATTCCCGTGTAGTCCCCTTTCCTGTAGTTTGGTTTCATTTGTCCTGGCCTTCCTGCTTCCCCCTCCACTTGTAGCTCTACTGTGTATTCGAAGCTCAAAACCACATGATCGCTGGCCCCAAGGGGTCTTTCATATGTGATGTCCTCGATATCTGCACTGCTCAAGGTGAATACTAAGTCCAGTCTTGCTGGCTCATCCTCTCCTCTCTCTCTTGTAGTGTCCCGTACGTGTTGGTACATGAAGTTTTCCAGTACCACCTCCATCATCTTAGCCCTCCATGTATCTTGGCCCCCATGTGGGTCCAAGTTCTCCCAGTCGATCTCCTTGTGGTTAAAGTCACCCATGATCAGGAGCTTTGCCCTGCATGCATGAGCTCTTCTGGCCACTGCAGCCAGTGTGTCAACCATCGATCTATTGCTCTCGTCATACTCATGCCCTGGTCTCCTGCTGTTCTGTGGTTCTGCTTTTACCACCTTGGGACCTCCAGAGTGAAGCGTTCCCGCTATGTAATCACTTTCTTCTCCGCTGTCTCCTCTCTCCAGCTCATCAAAATTCCATCGGTGTTTGATCAGCAGTGCCACTCCTCCACCCCCCCCTGTTCCTTCTGTCTTTCCTCAGGATCTGGTATCCCGTTGGAAAGATGGCATCTGTTATCATACCTGTAAGCTTGGTTTCTGTGAGCGCTATGATGTCCGGTGATGTCTCTTTGACTCTTTCGTGCCACTTCTCCCACTTGTTTGTTATTCCATCAGCGTTTGTGTACCATACCTTCAGTTTCCTTTCCAATACTGTGGTTTGGGGGGCCTGTGGGGGTGGAACACCTGGTAGCATACTGTGGGATTCTATGATTGGGGGTTGGGTGGAAGCTGTGGGTATGGATTGTAGTTTGTGTTGGGATGGTGTGATAGGTTGTGGGGTTCTGAGGATAGTTGTGTGTGTGCTTGCCCTTGCTTCTCTGTTCTGCTCTGACTGACCTCTGCTGGTTCCATCCTTGTTTCCTTTCCTTTCTCCTTTCGCTTTTTTGTCCTCTCCCTCAGCTGCTGTTTCTCTGTTTGTGTTCTGTCTCTGTCTAGGAACACCTTCTTGTACTCTTCCGAGTTTTTCAACCTTGGTTTCTCTTGGAGGATCCTGTTCCTCACTGTTTCTGTCCTGAGAATCAGCTTGATCGGTCGGTTTCTCCCCTTCACGTACCCCCCCCATTCTCTGAAAATTTACAATCTCGTCCTTGTCTTCTCCCCCTATTTCCGTGATGATTTTCCCAATCTCCTTTCTTTCTTCCTGCCGTCTTTCAGTGTGTGTCTTTTCCTCTCTCTCCCAAAGCCCATGGATAAACACTGATTTTGCCCTTTCCTCCTCCCATTGCCTCTCCCTCTGTGACTCTGGTTCCTGTCTCTATATGGTCATTTTCTCCCTTGATTTTTCCAGTGGCTCTTGGTAGCATGGTTGTGCCTCAGCATTCGACTTATCTCCCTCTCTATCTGCACCCAGCTGCTCTTCCCTTTTACTCCCTGACCCTTCTTTGCAGGTTGATATGACCTTAGCATAATTCATATCTCCTTCCTTCCTGTTGATCCTCTCATCATCATATGCTGTGTCTTCTCTGGTCACTGCCCCTGAGACTTGCTTCAGCCTGTTTACCTCAAACTCTAGGACCCTTACCCTGTCTACTGCAGTTTCGACTTGTGCCTCCCATTTCTTCGTCTCCTTCTCCAACCTCTTTTCCCATTTCGCAGAGAGCTCTTTCTCCATTTTTTTCAGAAAGCTCTCCTAATTTTCTCTCCCATTCTTGCTCCATCCTTCTCCACTGCTCCTCCATCCATTCTTTCCTACCAATACCATTGTCATCTGATCCCTGATTCCTACGAGTCCCAACCATTTTTTTTTAGTAAAGGAAAGAGAGAAAGAGAGAGAGACCTGTTCTCAGAACAAACCAGCAGGATCTCTGAATTGGTGAACACTCTCACACGTCACCCACTTAGCTACTCCTATCCCAGCCCAGCAGGTGGGATTGGGCCTTATACAAGACCACAGACCTACATCCCTGCAGCTGCCTCAGTACCCTACCTCTCTCAAGGGCAGGCACCTTACATTCCCTACACACCCACCACCTCAAGCTGACCACTTCATCACGAGGAGCCAGTCTATCAGCATCCTGTCGGCCAACATTAGAGGTTTCATTACTAATGTTGGAGAGCTCACACATAGCTTTGTGAACACTCGACGTCCCGACATGATAGCTGTTGTTGAAACATTTTTGGATGACAGGACTCCAGAAAATTTTGCAAGAATTGCTGGCTACACCTCATGGATGAGAAGAGACAGGCAAGGGCAAGGAGGTGGTGTTGCTGTGTGCTTCTCTAAAAGTGTTCATGCCCAGCACATAGATGTTGCCACCCCTACACATCTTGAAATGATGTTCTTCAAGCTCTGTATAAACACTAGTACCTCTGTACTAGCATGTGCAATGTACAGACCTCAGTGGCAACATGCAGACCCTATCAACTTCCTAATGGAAAATATTGACTCCCTTCTGCTACAACACAACTGTCAACATATTATAATTGTTGGTGACCTCAACCAGCACCTTATACAGAGGGACTTTGATGACCTTCTTGCAGTGTTTGACATGAGAAACTTTGTTGATTTCCCTACTCATATCTCTGGCTCCTCCCTTGACCCAGTAGTGAGTGATCTGGCAGAAGGCATAGTCACTTGTCAACCCCTCGGCTACGTTGGATCGTCTGACCACAAGGCTGTTTTTGCCACACTTAACATCCCAACAGAACGAGGTGAGGAGTACACACGCACAACCTGGCTATGGGAAAGAGGTAATTGGCCAGCCCTTTGCTCTGAGCTCGCCACCACCGACTGGAATGCTCTTCTCCAAGGGGATGTTGACAACCAAGTGAAAGCCTTCACTGGACACATCCTTAATCTGCAACAAGAACACATTCCTCACCGGCAATATGTGACAAAGCCTACAGATCAGCCTTGGTTTGGCTTTCGTTGTAGAGAGGCTGCTACTGCTAAGTACAAAGCATGGCGAAGGTATAAGAGACATCCTACCACCTATAACAGGAACTTGCACATGCAAGCCTGTAGGCATATGGGTGATGTTCAAAAGTGGGCCATTGCTAAATGGGAGGTGGACACTAAAAGAAAGTTAGCATCAGGTAGGGTAGGCTCCAAAACCTGGTTGTCCCTGGTCAAGGACAGACAAGGTTATCTGCCTGATGAACTTACTCCACCTCTAAATCGACAGGATGGGACCACCTCTACTAGTAGTCAAGAGAAGGCGGACCTCTTTGCTGAACACTTTGCTACCAAAATGCAAGTTCCTGATCCAGCAAGGGACCCTCCTTGGCTAGCTGCAAGAACTGTGTCAAAACTGTCAGTGGTGACAATAAGGCAGGAGGAGGTGCATTTCCTTCTTAAATCACTTGACCAAGAAAAGGCTGTGGGCCCAGACAAGTTGAGCCCAAGATTGTTGAGAAGATGTGCAGACCAGCTAGCAGCACCTCTAACTCGCATCTTTCAGCACTGCCTAGTACAGTGTAAATGGCCCTCTCTATGGAAAGAGGCAAATGTAGTCCCTGTTCACAAAAAGAAGAGCAGAGCAGAAATCAGCAACTACAGACCAGTGTCACTCCTGTCAATCACTGGTAAGATCCTTGAGACAATAATCTCAAGACAAATGACAGATTTTTTTGACTACCACTCACTACTTTGTGATCGTCAATATGGCTTCAGGAAAGGTTACTCTGCTGCTGATCTGTTGTTAAACCTCTCCACTAAGTGGCACCAGTCACTGGATGAATCCAAAGTCAGCTGTGTGGTAGCACTGGACATTGCTGGCGCTTTCGACCGGGTGTGGCACCAGGGCCTCTTAGCAAAACTTCAAGCACTGGGAATTGCAGGCTCTACGCTATGTCTCCTCAGTGATTACCTTCATGGTAGATCTCTAAGTGTAGTCCTCAATGGAACGGAATCAGCAAGGCATCCTATTGGGGCAAGCGTTCCACAAGGAAGTGTGCTGGGTCCATTGTTATGGAATGTCTACTTCAACGACCTTCTTCATCTCATCCCAGAATCACATGCATATGCAGACGACTGTACACTGACTTTCACTTATCCAAGAGAAGAAATGCCAGCTGCTCTAAGCTACATCAATCACCAGCTGAGAGCTATATCAGCTTGGGGAAATAGATGGCAAGTAACATTTGCACCTGAGAAAACGCAAATGATGATCGTCTCTAGGCACCATGATGGTAATGCTGGTGCAGTAGTAAGGATGAATGGGACGATGTTGGCACCTGGAGAAGAAGTTAATATCCTTGGGGTGAAATTTGACTCCAAACTAACCATGAAGAACCATGTTGTAAATCTTGCAAACAAGGCAGCCAGGAAGCTTACAGCACTTCGCCGTATCTCGCATCTGCTTGACAGTAGGGGTTGCAAGATCCTGTACGAGGCACAAGTACGCTCACACCTTGAGTATGCTCCACTTTCTTGGTTTGCCTGCCCCCCTCTCATCTGCGACTGCTTGACAGAGTAGAGAACAGAGCAAGACGTCTCATCTCTCGCCTGGACCCATCCTGGATAGATCTGTCATTTCAGCAGAGCCTTCAACATAGGAGGGATGTGGGTGGCCTTACTGTTATGTACAAGGCCAATATTGTCAAAATACCACACTTGGATCCACTTCGAGGACAGCGTGAAACAAGCTTTTATGCCACAAGACGGGCAGAAAGCAGCAACTTTACTCTGGCTGTACCCTTCTCCAGAACATCACTCCATCTGAGATCATACATACCCAGGATGACTCGAGTATGGAACACATTCGTTCAGCATAATGATATCAACGAGATAAAGTCAGTTGATCAAATGAAAATGCTGGCCCACAGATGGCTCCAACTTCATCCTGTTCCCTACTTGTATGTCTCATAACAATAAAAATGCTTTCAAATGAGCTGATGTAGGTAACAGCTCTTAGCTTGCCAATAAAGTTAGGAATCCTTAACCTGTAAATAGCTGTCAATAAAGCTAGGGATCCTTAACCTTGTCAAACCCTGTGTAAGACGAAGAGAGAGAGGAAAAGAGAGAGGAAGAGAGAGAGAGAGAGAGAGAGAGAGAGAGAGAGAAAGGAGAGAGAGAGAGATAGAGAGAGGAAGGGAAGGGAGAGAAAGATTAAGAGAGAGAGGAAAAGATAGAAAGAGTAAGAGAGAGAGAAGAATAGAGAGAGAGAATAGAGAGAGAGAGAGAGAGAGAGAGAGAGAGAGAGAGAGAGAGAGAGAGAGAGGAAGAGAGGAAAAGAGACAGACGGAGAGAGAAGGAAGGGTTAGAGCAGTGGTTCCCAAACTGGGGGTAAATTACCCCCTGGGGGTAATTTAACCATTTTTGGGGGGTAATGGAGGGGTGACAGAAAAAAAGTTATGAATTCTGAAAATCAAGAAAACAATGCGGTACCCGGTATGAGGATTATTGTTAACTTTGTCTTAGTATATAAAGTTGTAAAGTAAACCTATTAAAAGTAAGTAATAAAGTTAAACCAAATAACAATAAACATCAAAAACTAATATACAGTATTAGAAAAGAAGAAATATATAGCTAAGTGTGTGGAAACCCAAAAGTTTTTTGACAAGTATGCTTCAGGACAAAAGTCACTCAGTAGCCCAGATCGACCTGTCCAGTACGCGTCACTCACTTCCTGAGGCTGCCTCTATTTCACACTGTCAGTTTATCTGTGAGCATCAGCCGAGGTAGACATAAGCTGGTATGTATGTGTACTGCCCTGTGCAGTATATAGTTAGTATTTATCCACTGTTACTGTGAATTTGTAGCTATTAATAATTTTATATATAATGTATGTGTGGTTCTTACGTTTTCAATGGTTTTGCTAGAATTAGCAGAGTATGCGAGGCTGTATACGTTTACGTTTAGCCATATATATCAATAATAACAACATTTTGTGAAAGGGGTAACATGCTTTATGTGGCATGTTAAATTGGGTAACAAGCTGAAAAAGTTTGGGAACCACTGGGTTAGAGGGTCAATTCACATGAAGGTGTGAAATCCTGTATATGTGTGTGTATGTGTATGTGTATGTGTATGTGTGTGTGTGTGTGTGTGTGTGTGTGTGTGTGTGTGTGTGTGTGTGTGTGTGTGTGTGTGTGTGTGTGTGTATTCCATTCTCCCAACACTGCTTTTTTGCTTCATGTTTACCTGTTTTATTGCTTCTGCTCTAATAATGTGAATCTTTGATTTATTTTTTAATTACGTGTTAATATACGAAAATGTAATCAATTAAGTGCACTTGTTCTCTCACTGTCTCAGAGAATGCCATTGCCCCATACCTCTTAAAGTACCTCATTTAAATATTTTGCCCCTAATAAAGATGAGATGAGAGAAATGGAGAGAGAGAGAGAGAGAGATAGAGAGAGAGAGAGAGACAGAGAGAGAGAGAGAGAGAGAGAGAGAGAGAGAGAGAGAGAGAGAGAGAGAGAGAGAGAGAGAGAGAGAGAGAGCGGGGAGAGAGAGAGAGAGAGAGAGAGAGAGAGAGAGAGAGAGAGAGAGAGAGAGAGAGAGAGAGAGAGAGAGAGAGAGAGAGAGAGAGATTTAACTGTTGTGGATCGTAGCCTTGGGAAGGGGACTAAAAGACCTTATCAGAAACAAGCCACAATGCTTGACTTTCTTGAATTATCTTGGGTTATTAATCATCCAGGGTTAATAATTCCATGAAAGTCTTCTTGTAAATGGCGGCCATCATCTGCTAGAACAAACCTGAGAAATGATCATGGAGATACAATATGAAAAACAAGCCTGTCCCAACAACAGCTTGATTCTCTGCACGGGAGAACTGACAAGCCAAGGGGAACAACAATGTTAAACGTTGGAATGGAGAAGCTTTAAGACTTAATTAACACAAGAAGTTCTCAAACCCATATATATTTTATTCATGTTTGCACACTAGTATGACAACGTAAGAAAAACTATGCTCTCAGAGAAACCTTTTTATTACGTCAACCTGTGAGAAAGATACTGGGCTCTCAGAGAAGCCTTGATTATGAAAAGCTTTGACAGACACTGTGCTCTAGTAGGGCTTCTTATTATAACGTTACACCCAGGGCTGTATTTTTATCAAGTAACACTACTGGGTGAAACTTAGAAATAAAAGTTTACCTCTGAACATAGTTTCATTCTCGCTAACAGTCGCTTTACATCATCGTTTCTCCAGGACAATCTATCCTTCAGTTAGGTTAGAATTTGGGAGAAAACGCATGAGCCCGAGTTAGTTTTAGTTGTGCCGGCAGAGGCGTTAGTTTACTGTGCACTTCCCTGCTCATCAAAACAAAAATCATGATTAAATAGGTCACCATGGATCTTTAGCAGACCCATTGGGCATAGTTCCATTACAATGAAATATTAATCCTTTCATAATCTATAATCTCTTTATATAGCTGTAATGCACAATACAATATGGACATAGTCTATAAAAAAAATGGAAGTTACATTGTTCCCCATGTTGACACAGGTACGGTATCATTTTTTTCGTTTTGTCAGCTAACTTTCCGTAAAAGTAGAATAATATAAGCTAACACGGGTGGGCAATTACCGTGGTGGTGGGCAGCTTCATGTAAGGGTATACACCTCGCGGGCTACACTGTGTAGATGCAAATACTAACACACAGTAGTCTTGTATTTGTAGAAAATAAGAACAATATAAATTAACAAACATGGAGATTTTTAGTAAATAAAATCACTACTCAGCTTTCTCTTTTATTAATATACTCATGAGAATGCAAATGAAAATATTAATACTACAACTAGAAAAAATAGACAGCTAGGACGCAGGATTATTATTACTTAAACTGCATTAACGTCACAGAAGAGGATTGTTCTAGATTGAGACGTTGTCTTTATCCTTGTCTGGTGAGGTGGTGGCAGGATGGAGGTTTGCTGTTTGAGCTGCCCATGCCCCAAATATTAATGATTAAAGAAAATATTTTCCATTCTGACACATGGCCATCTGGCCATCTGGGTTTGATTGGTGTCATTGGATATGGGAGTATATTCTTGGGTAGCTTTGGGTAGGGGTGGTTTTGATAAGGACTTGCCTTGTACGGGCCAGTAGGTCTTCTGCAGTGTCCCTCCATTCTTAATCACAACTAGCTACACCTAACTGACAGTGACAGACATAGAAAAATATCTGAATATTTCAAGAACGAAGAAATCAACGAAAGTTTGTTGAATAGGCATCTGAAATATACGTTCATTTGTGTATAGTGAACGACAAATAACAGACCAATTAGACACGTGAAACACATGTAGCTGAGTCTTTTATTAGACAAAGGGCTTCGACAGACGAATTTGAAGAACATAAGAACATAAGAAAGAAGGAGCACTGTAGCAGGCCTACTGGCCCATGCGAGGCAGGTCCAAGTCTCCTACCGGCTTAAGCCAATACCCCAACCTAGTCAGGTTAGGTCACATTCACTTAAGGAACACGGCACCTAACCTAGTAGCACAAGCTAATCAGGTCCAACTCACACCCACCCACACCCACTCATGTACCCATCTAACCTATTTTTAAAACTATGCATCTTAGCCTCTATAACTGTATTCAGAAGTGTGTTCCACTCATCCACAACTCTGTTACCAAATCAGTGCTTTCCTATATCCTTCCTGAATCTGAATTTTTCTAACTTAAAACCATTGCTACGAATCCTGTCTAGGCTAGATATTTTCAGCACGTTATTTACATCCCCTTTATTTATTCCTGTCTTCCATTTATACACCTCAATCATATCCCCCCTAATTCTACGCCTTTCTAGAGAGTGCAGATTCAGGGCCCTTAGTCTATCCTCATAGGGAAGGTTTCTGGTACATGGGATCAACTTTGTCATCCTCCTTTGTATGTTTTCCAGAGCATTTATATCCATTCTGTAATACGGTGACCAAAACTGTGCAGCATAATCTAAACGAGGCCTAACCAAGGATATATATAGTTTAACAACCTGAGGACTTCTATTATTTAAGCTTCTTGATATGAAGCCAAGGATTCTGTTAGCTTCATTGCAAACACTTATGCACTGTTGTCTTTGTTTCAGATTACTGCTAACCAGAACTCCTAAATCTTTTTCGCAATCCGTAATATTAAGATCTACATTATTTATTTTATATAACATGGTTATTTTCCTGTCCAACATTTAGAACTTTGCATTTGTCTATATTAAACTGCATCTGCCACTTTTCCCACCATTTCATCAGTCTATTCAAATCTTCCTGAAGTGCTCAGAATGAATTCAATGGCCCATTTTGGTGTCATCGGCAAACTTGCTTATGTCGCTCTTTATGCCCTAATCAATGTCGTTTATGTAGATTGTGAACAGCAGGGGGTCCAACACTGACCCCTGTGGAACACCGCTCGTGACGCTTCCCCACTCTGATTTCTCACCATTTATGCAAACTCTCTGCTGCCTATTTGTCAACCATGCCTCTATCCAGGTAAAAATTTCTCCTATTCTAGTTGCTTTAATTTTCCTCGATAGTCTCTGATGTGGGACCCTGTCAAAAGCCTTACTGAAGTAAATATACACAATATCATTAATTACCATGATCTACCTCCTCAAATACTATGAATGATAATACGTACTTGAGTACCTAAATAAACTTACTAATAAAGCATTAGCCAAAATGCTTGAATACTTTAGGCCAAATTTTGAAACGTCATATATATGGCTAAATGCAATGAACCTATGTAAGATTTAGGTACAGGTACACACAAGTACATTTACCATACATTGTAACATGTGTAAATTACCCAAGATAACCCCCAAAATGGTCAAAGATACTTATTTCCATTAAGGTCCTTGATCAAGTACTTTCTCAAATGCCATTATAAAAGCATAAAAATAGGAGCACTGCAGCAGGCCTAATGGCCCTTGCTGAGCAGGTGCATGTGACATCCATTTTTAAGGAGCAATGGAAACAAGTCACTGACTTTTTTGGGTTATCCTGGGTAATTACACATATTCTACCATGTATGGTAATTTATGTGACTGTATTTATTCGTACCTGTACCTCAACAAACTTACTTGCAATGCATCATACCTGGCCTACTCAACTGCTCTATCAAAGTTGCTATATAAAAAAAAAAAAAAACGCTTTTGTTGCGAACCTAAAAAAACTCACCGACGACGGTAAGTTATCCAGTCATCAACTTCGGCGACTTTTAAAAGTCATAATTCACATTATTTTATCGTTTTTTTTCTTTACTTTGCATCAATAACCTTCACATATTTTTACTCAATAAAGGTACAAAAGAAATATTCATTCATACTGGATGGCGGCCAAGTAATATGACGCAATATTTTAATTTTAGTCTAAAAATCCCGTAATTTTAAAGATACTCATACTGTATCATGCAGTGAGAGCTAAAACCACAGGGGTGGCACAGCTCCCTAGGGGAATGGGAGGTTAGGTTCAATCCCTTGTATCAAGGACCCTTCACATGCAAAGTACCGGAACTTTTAATTATTTAAAGCTATAAATCCGTATAAATCACATAGTTGGGAATATATGAGACACACTAAATTATATATTTTTAAAACTTGCATTACAACAAATATTTTTTCCACATTTAAAAATCGTTGAATTCATATTTTTTTCCATAAACATTTTTAAACATCTTAATACAAAAATTGTTAAAACCAAAACAAATTAGTATTTTATAGAGGTTTATGATAGGTTAAATATAAATATTTCATTACTTTCAATTAAATGATAATTCATCCCCAACATGGCTGCCAGACCACAACATAAACAATATGGCGGCCTCCACATATTTATCAATATCTCTGAACTGTTGATAAATTAGACACATGTGCAACTCTTGGGTATCTTTATTGAGGAAACGTTTCGCCACACAGTGGCTTCATCAGTCCATACAAAAGAGAATCTTGAAGAACAGGAGGAGAATGAGGTAATCAGTCCCTCAACCTTGAGTCGATGTGGTCAGTCCATCAATCTTGAATAGAATACGGCATACGTGCTGAGAAGGAGCTTATAAACCGTTGGCAGGAGAGGTACAGCAGTCATAGGTGGTGCTTTATTAGATGTCGTTTTGTTCGATATTTGACGTTTCTCTCTAGTGCTTTATGAGACAACGTTCCTCTCTGAATGTTTTATCTGAAGTTTCACCCTGAGGAGTGTTTCATTATATTTCACCCTAAACAGTGCATTATTAGACGATGTTTCACCCTAAACAGAGCATTATTCGACGATGTTTCAGCCTAAACAGTGAATTATTAGACGATGTTTCACCCTAAACAGTGCATTATTAGATGATGAGTTTTGAGACTCTCTGACCGCGGGTTCAATCCCGGCCGGTGAATGGATTATTAGATGATGTTTCAGCCTAAACAGTGCATTATTAAACGATGTTTCACTCTAAATAGTGCATTATTAGACGATGTTTCACCCTAAACAGTGCATTATTAGACGATGTTTCACCCTAAATAGTGTTGAATCAAAGACTCCATTAAACATCTACTTATGGCGAAACTTTATAAATAGAGTATGTAGTCGACACATTATCTTAACAACTATTTAGGGCGACAAAGCATCAGATAAATCACTCTCTAGAGCGAAACAATGTCTAATAAAAAAGTGTGACTCTGCAAGAGTCAAACTTTTTATTAGCTCTTAAATTATTTATCACTTCATTGAGCATTTAATTTATTTGGCACTTAATATATTTAACATTTAATTTATTTCAAGCAGATTGGAATGGTCTACAGAGTCAAAATATAATAGACAGCATCGTGGTACTAACGCTCTTATATGGGTGTGAAGCTTAGGTTGTAAATGTTGCAGCGCAGAGGAAGCTGGAGGCAGTGGAGATGTCGTGTCTGAGGGCAATGTGTGGTGTAAATATTATGCAGATTATTATTATTATTATTATTATTATTATTATTATTATTATTATTATTATTATTATTATTATTATTATTATATTATTATTATTATTATTTTCAAAAAGAATATTATGCAGAGAATTTGCACTTTGGAGATTAGGAGGAGGAGTGGAGTTACTAAAAATAATATTCAGTGGGCCGAGAAGAGGTTGTTAAGGCGGTTTGGACATTTTAAGGATTTAAATAGGATAACTTGAAGGATTCATAAATTTGTAGTGGAGGGGAGGCGGGGTGGGGGGTCGGCCCAGGAAAGGATGGAGGGAGCGATTTACCCGCTCCCATTTGCACGCAAGGGGTTTGGACTTCCAGCAGGCATATGTGAACATGTTACGTAAGAATGAGTGAAGGCAAATGGTTTATGGGACCTGATGAGGTAATGGAGCGTGAGCAGTGTAACATTTAGTGAAGGGATTCAAGGAAATCGGTTAGCCGGACTTAAGTCCTGGATGAGGTAAGTACAGTGCCGCACTCTAAAGGACGGGTAGGGATATTTGCTGTTTGGAGGATCATCTGAACTGTCATATCCGTGCGCCTCTAGCAAGACAGTGATTATACATAGTCACGAAAGCGCTTGGAATTTCATTATTCTTTCTTAGCTCAGAGGCACCCACACCACCGTATGTCCTCGGATGACGGTAAAACACCTAGCTCTGCTGGGTGTCATTCTTGTAGGATTCCGTGGTCCTGTGGGTTTGAGCGTCATGTGATTTTCGCTTATCATGAGGCGGGCCAATACGACATGGGTTCGAGTACTTGGCTAGTCGCAGTTTTCTTAATGATCAGTACCACTCGTTCGTGGTTACAATAATATATATATATATATATATATATATATATATATATATATATATATATATATATATATATATGTATATATATATATATATATATATATATATATATATATATATATATATATATATATATATATATATATGTATATATATATATATACATATATATATATATATATATGTCGTGCCGAATAGACAGAACTTGCGATCTTGGCTTAAATAGCAACGCTCATCTTGCCATATAGGACAAGTGAAAATGTGTGTATGTAACAATTTCGCCAAAATCATTCTGAACCTAACGAAAAAAATGTATTTCACTGTGTTTGTTTAGTATTAAATTATTGTAAACAAATCTAAAATATATTTAGTTGGGTTATGTTAAAATAAATTGTTCTTGTTATAATAAGGTTAGGCAAGTTTTCTAAGTTCCTTTTGGTGCAAAATTATAATTTTTTGCATCAACATTAACGAAAAAAATATATCTATAAACCTATAAGAGAAAATTTTAGAAAGGACTTAATTTTAAATGAGTTCTTGCTAATTGACCAGTTTTACATATTCGGCACGACATATATATATATATATATATATATATATATATATATATATATATATATATATATATATTTATTTATATATATATATATATATATATATATATATATATATATATATATATATATATATATATATATATATATATATATATATATATATATATATATATATATATATATATATGTCGTGCCGAATATGTAAAACTGGTCAATTAGCAAGAACTCATTTAAAATTAAGTCCTTTCTGAACTTTTCTCTTATACGTTTGAAGATATATATTTTTCATTAATGTTGATGTAAAAATTTATAATTTTGCACCAAAAGGAACTTAGAAAACTTACCTAACCTTATTATAACAAGAAACATTTGTTTTAGCCTAACCCAACTAAATATATTTTAGATTTGTTTACAATAATTTAATACCAAACAAACACAGTGAAATATATTTTTTTCGTTAGGTTCAGAATGATTTTGGCGAAATTATTGCATACACAAATTTTCACTTGTCCTATAGGGCAAGATTAGCGTTGCTGTTTAGGCCAAGATGGCAAGTTCTGCCTATTCGGCACGACATATATATATATATATATATATATATATATATATATATATATATATATATATATATATATATATATATATATATATATATATATATATATATATATATATATATATATATATATATATATATAAGAATGTATGTATATGTCATGCCGAATAAGTAAAACTTGCTATTTTGGCGTAAATAGCATCGCACTTCTTGCCGAATACACAAAAGGGAAATTTGTGTATGCAATATTTTCACGAAAATCATTCTGAATCTAACGAAAGAAATATATTTTGTGCATGATTATTATTAAATTATTGTAAACTTATATAAAATATATTTAGTTGGATTAGGCTAAATTAAATTGAGCTTGTTATAATAAAGTTAGGCAAGTTTCCGATAGTTCTTTTGGCACAAAATCATTAATTTTTATATTAACATAAATGAAAAAATATATATTTTTAAATGTATAAGAGAAAATTTTAGAAAGGATATTACAACCCAGGAATCCAAAGGCCTGTTATCCTGGGTGTAAAGGGAGAAAAATAAACATAGCAGAAAAGCTTTTGACATATATTATCCTTCACCAAGAAAGAACAGAATTATGTACACTATATACACTATGTACAGCAATAGGTATTAGTGCCCTCCACGGTAAGCAAAGCAGAATAGAAGTCACTAGAGAGCAGTTCGTGCTTCAATCAGCTCTAGAATGGGAATAACAAGGGCAGACAGGTGTGTGGTACCCACAACACCTCTGCAATTGCCAAAACAATCTTCTCATTGGCTGGAACCTAAGTACTGATCAAACGACGAGGCCCCATCAACAACCCTTAGTACCTGGTTCGCTGGTTGGGGGAGATAGCCTTTCAATGAGAGTGGTACATGCGCCGAATAAAGGTTACTTACTCTTTGCATGCCACAAAAGACTTAATTTTAAATGAGTTTTTGCTAACTGAACAGTTTTACCTATTTGGCACGAAATATACATGTACTCACCTAATTGTACTCACCTAATTGTGGTTGCAGGGGTCGAGACACAGCTCCTGGCCCCGCCTTTTCACTGATCGCTAATAGGTTCTCTCTCTCTCTCTCTCTCTCTCTCTCTGCCTCCAGAGCTTTGTCATACCTCGTATTAAAACTATGTATGGGTCCTGCCTCCACTATATCACTTATTAGGCTATTCCACTTCCTGACTACTCTATGACTGAAGAAATACTTCTTAACATCCCTATGACTTGTCTGAGTCTTCAGCTTCCAACTGTAACCCCTTGTTTCTGTGTCCCCTCTCTGGAACACCCTGTCTCTGTCTACCTTATCTATTCCACGCAGTATTTTGTATGTCGTTATCATGTCTCCCTTGACCCACCTGTCTTCCTATGTCGTCAGTCCGAGTTCCCTCAACCTTTCTTCATAGGACATACCCCTGAGCTCCGGAACTAGCCTTGTTCCAAACCTTTGCACTTTCTCTAATTTCTTGACGTGTTTGCCCAGGTGTGGGTTCCAAACTGGAGCTGCATACTCCAGTATGGGCTTGATGTACACAGTGTACAGTGTCTTGAACGATTCCTTACTAGGGCATCGGAACGCTATTCTTAGGTTTGCCAGGCACCCGTATGGTGCAGCAGTTATCTGGTTGATGCGTGCCTCCGGAGACATGCTCGGTGTTATGGTCACCCTTGAGCGAGGTTTGCAGTCTTTGGCCACCTAGTCTACACTCTGTCTGCGGTCTTCTTTGCCTTTCTCCGATCTTCATGACTTTACATTTGGCAGGGTTGAATTCAAGAAGCCAGTTGCTGGACCACGTGTCCAGCCTGTCCAGGTCTCTTTGAAGTCCTGCCTGGTCCTCATCTGATTTAATTCTCCTCATTAACTTCACATCATCTGCGAACAGGGACACCTCTGAGTCTATTCTTTCCATCATGTCATTCACAGAAATAGCACTGTTCCTAGGACCGACCCCTGTGGGACCCCGCTCGTCACAGGTGCCCACTGTGATACCTCATCCCGTACCATGACTCGTTGTTGCCTCCCTGTCGGGTATTCTCTGATCCATTGCAGTGCCCTTCCCTTATACGCGCCTAATCCTCTAGTTTCTGCACTAGTCTCTTGTGAGGAACTGTGTCGAAGGCCTTCTTGCAGTCCAAGAAAATGAAATCAACCCACCCCTCTCTCTCGTGTCACACTTCTGTAACTTTGTCATAGAACTCCAGAAAGTTTGTGACAGAGGCTTTGCCTTCCATGAATCCGTGCTGGTTATCGTTTATAATCTTGTTCCGTTCCAGGTGCTCCACCACTCTCCTCCTGATAATCTTCTCCTTGACTTTGCTTACTATACAGGTCAGTGACACTGGTCTGTAATTTAGTGCCTCTTTTCTGTCTCCTCTTTTAAAAAATGGGAACTACATTTGCAGTCTTCCATACCTCAGGTAGTTTCCCAGTTTCAAGGGATGTGTTGAAGATTGTGGTTAATGGCACACACAGTATATCTGCTCCCTCCCTGGGGACCCACGGGGATATGTTGTCCGATCCCATTGCCTTTGAGGTATCAAGGTCACTTAGCAGCTTCTTCACCTCCTCCTCAGTTGTGTGCATATCGTCCAGCACCTGTTGGTCTATTCCCTGTTGGTGTCTCCCTCTGTCCTGTCTTCCCAGAGTCCTTCCTGTCTCCACTGTGAATACTTTCTTAAATCTCCTGTTGAGCTCTTGATCGTTTCTTGTGAGTTCCCCACCTTCTTTACTCAGTCTGCTCACCTGGTCTTTGATTGTCGTCTTTCTCCTAATGTGGCTAAACAGCAGTTTCGGGTCAGACTTGGCTGTCGGTGCTATGTCATTTTCGTACTGTCGCTGGGCCTCCTTCCTTATATGTGCATATTTGTTTCTGGCTCTTCGACTAATCTCCTTGTTTTCCTGGGTCCTTTGCCTTCTATACCTCTTCCATTCTCTAATGCACTTAGTTTATGCCTCCCTGCACCTTTGGGTAAACCAAGGGCTCGCTTTGGTCTTCCCAGTGTTTCTGTTGCCCTTGGGAACATATCTTTCCTCTGCTTCCTTGCATTTTGTTGTCACATACTCCATCATTTCATTTACTATCTTTCCTACCATTTCTCTGTCCCACTGCGCCTCCTGCAGGAAATTCCTCATACCTGTGTAGTCTCCCCTTTTATAGTTTGGCTTTACCCATTCGACTCCTGTTACCCTCTCCACCTGTAAATCTACTATGTAATCAAAACTCAGGACTACATGGTCACTTGCTCAGAGGGGCCTCTCATATGTGATGTCATCAATGTCTGAGCTACTCAGGGTGAACACAAGGTCCAGTCTTGCTGGTTCATCCTCCCCTCGCTCTCTGGTAGTGTCCCTGATGTATTGATGCATGAGGTTTTCCAGTACCACATCCATCATCTTGGCTCTCCATGTTTCAGGGCCCCCATGAGGCTCCAGGTTTTCCCAATCGATCTCCCTGTGGTTGAAATCACCCATAACCAGTAACTTTGCTCTGCACGTTTGAGCTCTTCGTGCCACCTCAGCCAGTGTGTCCACCATCGCTCTGTTGTTCTCAGATTCCTCTCTTGGCCTCCTGCAGTTCTGTGGTGGGTTATACATCACAGCAATGACTACCTTATGTTCCCCAGATTGAACTGTGTCTGCTATGTAGTCCCTTTCTCCAGTCTCGTCCATGCCCTCCATTTCCTCGAAACTCCATCGGTTTTTCATAAGCAGTGCAACCCCTCCTCCCCCTGTGCTTTTTCTATCTTTCCTCAGGATCTGATATCCCAGTGGGAAGACTGCATCTGTTATTGTATCAGTGAGCTTCGTTTCTGTGACTGCTGTGATGTCTAGGGACTTCTCGTTGATTCTTTCGTGCCATTCCTTATATTTATTTGCTATTCCATCTGTGTTTGTGTACCACACTTTCAGCTTCCTGTCTCTCATGGTGGACCTGGGAGAATATTGGGGTTGGGGGGTGGGAGCCCTGGGGGGTTATGGGGGGTTGTGGTGTGGGTGGGATTTGTGGTGGGGGGTGAGGGCAGAGTGCCTGTAGGGAGCTGTTGTGGCAGTGGGGTTTGTGATGTGGGGGAGCAGTGTGTGGGTGTTGGTTGAGATTGTTCAGCTGCATTGGGGTTTTCACAGTGTGGGTGGGGTTTGTAGTGGGGGGTGTGGGGTGTTGGCAGAGTACCCAAAAGGGGCTGCTGTAGAGGTGGAGTTTGTCGTGGGGGGTGGGGGCAGAGGGAACAGTGTGCGGGTTTTGGTTGAGGTTGTTCAGTTGCTTCGGGGTTAATGTGGTTGGAGTCCTTCTGTGGTTGTCTCTGTCGGGTGTATTTGTCCTTCCACCTGAGTCTGGGTACTGCTCGTCCTCATCGATGCCTCCCATTCCTCCTTTCGTTTCTGTACCCTCTCTCTTAGTCTCGTCCTTTTCTCCTGTGTTATATCGCGATCGAGGTACATGCTCCAGTACTCTGATTTGTCCCTCAGTCATGCTTTTTCCTGCAGAACCCTGGTTCGAGCTGATTCTGCCTTGAAGACTACTCTGACAAACCGTCTCCTTCTGCATGAAAACCATCCAATTCTCCAAAAATTTGCCACCTGGGTCATATCTCCCTCTCCTATTGCTTTCAAGATACCTTCAATTGCTTTCTTCTCCCCCTGGATTCTTTCATCATAGGCTTCTCCTTCAACTTCTTGGAGCCTGTAGACAAACATTGGCCTCTCCCTCTCCTCCTTCCACTGTGTCTCGCTTTGCATCCTCTGAGGTGTTTTATCTCCTTCCATCGAGACGTTCCTGCCTTCAACCCCTGCCCTTGCTGCAGCCCCTATGCTCAGTGGACTGTCTTCCCTGCTCAGCTGTTCCCTGCCACTGTAGTTGACTGTTAGAGTCTCTGTATAAGTCTTGTCTCCTGCATTGACTGCAGGCTTCACGATTGGTCTACCTGTACTAATCTTTTCCTGAATCCCTACAGCCCCCTCGTCTGTGCCTGGTATAGAAATCCCTGATGTCAGTCCTGTGCTGTCATTTGTCTCTCTATTCTGTTTCAGTTTTTTTAGCTCCTCTTCTAAGCACACTTTATCTTATCTTCTGCTGCTAAGACTTGTAGTCCCCACTTCCTGCTCTCTTCAGCTATCCTCTCCTCCATTACCCTGCCGAGCTCAGCTAGCTTCCTTCCCCACTCTTCCTCCATTTTTGTAAACTCTACTTCCCATTCTTCCCTCCCAGGTTCCTCCCTCCTGGGTTCGACCTCCAGACCCCTGGTCTCAGCCCTCTTGGGTTACCCTTTTTTTTTTTTTTTTAACCATTGAAAGGAGCTTATGTGTGAGAGGGAGGGAGGGAGAGAGAGAGGGAGAGAGAATGCTGGAAAGAAGGCTAGGGATAATGAATGGGGAGGGAGGGGAGTTAGGGGAGTCCAAGGGAGGGAAGGGAAGATGAATGGAAGGTGTGTGTGAAGAGGGGAGAGAGAGGACGAGAGGTGGAGAGAGAAGATAGAAAGGAAGAGATAGAGATAGAGCAGAGGGAGGGGAAAGATGGAAAGAGAGGGATAAAGAGAAAGGTAGAGAGAGAGAGAGAGAGAGAGAGAGAGAGAGAGAGAGAGAGAGAGAGAGATAGTGTGTGTGAGTGCGTGTGTGTGTGTGTACTCACGTAGGTGTACTCACCTAGTTGAGGTTGCAGGGGACGAGTCCAAGCTCCTGGCCCCGCCTCTTCACTGGTCGCTACTAGGTCATTCTCCCTGAACCGTGAGCTCTATCATACCTCTGCTTAAAGCTATGTATGGATCCTGCCTCCACTACATCGCTTCCCAAACTATTCCACTTCCTAACATCCCTGTGATTCATCTTTGTCTTCAACTTCCAACTGTGTCCCCTTATTGCTGTGTCCCATCTCTGGAACATCCTGTCTTTGACAACCTTGCCAATTCCTCTCAGTATTTTGTATGTAGTTATCATGTCCCCCCTATCTCTCCTGTCCTTCAGTGTCGCCAGGTTGATTTCCCTTAACCTCTCCACGTAGGACATACCCATAGCTCTGGGACTAGTCTTGTTGCAAACCTTTGCACTTTCTCTAGTTTCTTTACGTGCCTGGGTAGGTGTGGGTTCCAGACTGGTGCTGCATACTCCAATATGGGTTTAAATTACCTCTGCTTAAAGCTATGTATGGATCCTGCCTCCACTACATCGCTTCCCAAACTATTCCACTTCCTAACATCCCTGTGATTCATCTTTGTCTTCAACTTCCAACTGTGTCCCCTTATTGCTGTGTCCCATCTCTGGAACATCCTGTCTTTGACCACCTTGCCAATTCCTCTCAGTATTTTGTATGTAGTTATCATGTCCCCCCTATCTCTCCTGTCCTTCAGTGTCGCCAGGTTGATTTCCCTTAACCTCTCCACGTAGGACATACCCTTAGCTCTGGGACTAGTCTTGTTGCAAACCTTTGCACTTTCTCTAGTTTCTTTACGTGCCTGGGTAGGTGTGGGTTCCAGACTGGTGCTGCATACTCCAATATGGGCTTAACGTACACGGTGTACTGGGTCCTAAACGGTTCCTTATTAAGATATCGGAATGCTGTTCTGAGGTTTCCTAGGAGCCCATATGTTGCAGCAGTTATTTGGTTGATGTGCGCTTCAGAATATGTGCCTGGTGTTATACTCACCCCAAGATCTTTTTCCTTGAGTGAGGTTTGTAGTCTCTGGCCCCCTAGACTGTATTCCGTCTGCGATCTTCTTTGCCCTTCCCCAATCTTCATGACTTTGCACTTGGTGGGGTTGAACTCCAGGAGCCAATTGCTGAACCAGGTCTGCAGCCTGTCCAGATCCCTTTGTAGTTCTGCCTGGTCTTCGATCGAATGAATTGTTCTCATCAACTTCACGTCATCTGCAAACAGGGACACTTCGGAGTCTATTCCTTCCGTCAAGTCGTTCACAAATACCAGAAACAGCACTGGTCCTAGGACTGACCCCTGTGGGACCCCGCTGGTCACAGGTGCCCACTCTGACACCTCGCCACGTACCATGACTCGCTGCTGTCTTCCTGACAAGTATTCCCTGATCCATTGTAGTGCCTTCCCTGTTATCCCTGCTTGGTGTGTGTGTGCGTGCGTGCGTGCGTGTGTGTGTGTGTGTGTGTGTGTGTGTGTGTGTGTGTGTGTGTGTGTGTATGTGTGTGTGTGTGTGTGTGTGTGTGTGTGTGTGTGTGTGTGTGTTTGTGTGTGTGTGTGTGTGTGTGTGTGTGTCTGTGCTTGTGTGTGTGTGTGTTTGTGTACTCACCTAGTTGAGGTTGCGGGGGTCGAGTCCGAGCTCCTGTGTGTGTGTGTGTGTGTGTGTGTGTGTGTGTGTGTGTGTGTGTGTGTGTGTGTGTGTGTTTGTGTGTGTGTGTGTGTGTGTGTGTGTGTGTGTGTGTGTGTGTGTGTGTGTGTGTGTGTGTTTGTGTGTGTGCGTGTGTGTGTGTACTCACCTAATTGTACTCACCTAATTGTGGTTGCAGGGGTCGAGACTCAGCTCCTGGCCCCGCCTCTTCACTGATCGCTACTGGATCCTCTCTCTCTCTGCTTCCTGAGCTTTGTCATACCTCTTCTTAAAACTATGTATGGTTCCTGCCTCCACTACTTCACTTGCTAGGCTATTCCACTTGCTGACAACTCTATGACTGAAGAAATACTTCCTAACGTCCCTGTGACTCGTCTGAGTCTTCAGCTTCCAGTTGTGACCCCTTTTCCCTGTGTCCCCTCTGTGGAACATCCTATCTCTGTCCACCTTGTCTATTCCCCGCAGTATCTTGTATGTCGTTATCATGTCTCCCCTGACCCTTCTGTCCTCCAGTGTCGTCAGTCCGATTTCCCTTAACCTTTCCTCGTACGACATTCCCTTGAGCTCTGGGACTAGCCTTGTTGCAAACCTTTGTACTTTCTCTAACTTCTTGACGTGCTTGACCAGGTGTGGGTTCCAGACTGGTGCTGCATACTCCAGTATGGGCCTAACATACACAGTGTACAGTGTCTTGAACGATTCCTTATTAAGGTATCGGAACGCTATTCTCAGGTTTGCCAGGCACCCGTATGCTGCAGCGGTTATTTGGTTGATGTGTGCCTCCGGTGATGTGCTCGGTGTTATGGTCACCCCAAGGTCTTTCTCCCTGATTGAGGTCTGTAGTCTTTGTCCACCTAGCCTATACTCTGTCTGCGGTCTTCTTTGCCCCTCCCCAATCTTCATGACTTTGCATTTGGCTGGATTGAATTCGAGAATCCAGTTACTGGACCACATGTCCAGCCTCTCCAGGTCTCTTTGCAGTCCTGCCTCATCCTCGTCCGATTTAATTCTTCTCATCAACTTCACGTCATCTGCGAACAGGGACACTTCAGAGTCTATTCCTTCCATCATGTCGTTCACATATATCAAAAATAGCACTGGTCCTAGAACTGACCCCTGTGGAACCCCGCTCGTAACAGGCGCCCACTGTGATACCTCTTCACGTACCATGACTCGTTGCTGCCTCCCTGTCAGGTATTCCCTTATCCATTGCAGTGCCCTTCCTTTTACGTGTGCCTGATCCTCCAGCTTCTGCACTAATCTCTTGTGGGGAACTGTGTCAAAGGCCTTCCTGCAGTCTAGGAAAACGCAATCTACCCACCCCTCTCTCTCGTGTCTTACTTCTGTTACCTTGTCATAAAACTCCAGGAGGTTTGTGATACAAGATTTGCCTTCCATGAACCCATGCTGGTTTTCATTTATAATCTTGTTCCTTTCCAGGTGTTCGACCACTCTCCTCCTGATAATCTTCTCCATGACTTTGCACACAATACATGTCAGAGAGACAGGTCTGTAGTTTAGTGCCTCGTTTCTGTTTCCTTTCTTAAATATGGGGACTACATTAGCTGTCTTCCATTTCTCAGGTAGTTGCCCAGTTTCAAGGGATGTGTTGAAGATTGTGGTTAGAGGCACACACAGCATCTCTGCTCCTTCTCTAAGGACCCATGGGGAGATGTTGTCCGGTCCCATCGCCTTTGAGGTGTCAAGGTGTGTGTGTGTGTGTGTGTGTGTGTGTGTGTGTGTGTGTGTGTGTGTGTGTGTGTGTATGTGTGTGTGTGTGTTTGTGTCTAGAGACACTATCATCTATATACTCTCATGACCACTGTAAACAAAAATTTAATATATGTTATACACTGAATTCCTAAATAAGAAACTTATTTAACACGGGCAACTCCTGAAGACCACACAGCTAATGGACAAAGTCCCCCAAACTTTGACAAGGTCTTTCCTCTGCCTCCAGGGAGAGTCCTCCTCCTTCTGATCTTGTACCTAAAGGAAAACATATCCTTGTAACTTTAAAATTCAATTCTGGCTTCTTCGAAGCGTTTTGAGTGATGCAGAGCACTCCAAGTCAACTCAGTAAAATAGAGGTAGAGTGTTTGATGAATGGCCAGGTACATACAGCCTTCGTGCAAGCAAGAGAGGGGAGGTCAATTAATAAAGCTGTCAAGGGGAGATATAACTAGTCTCTAGAGAAAAATATTACAATTTTTCCTTACTGGAGAATAATGGAGCGCTATATTACACTGCGTCTCGCTCGTCAAACCCTCCATCCTCTCTCTCCCCCCTTCTTTCTCCCTCCCTCTCGCTCCTCACCCTCCTCTTTTTCTCACTTTCCGAATTATCCTTTCCTCTCTCAGATCCCTTCTACTCAAACCCTTCTCTCACTCTAATTCTCCATATCGTCCTCTGCCTACTCAATTCTCCTCGACCCTTCTCCTCTCCCAATATCAACCCTCCCCTCCCAATTCAATTTCTTTTCCCTCATAGCTTCCTCCACCAAACAGCATCTCTCTCTCTCTCTTCCATAAATTCTCTTTCTCTGCCTTTTACTTCCTTACCATATTTTTCCTTTCCATCAATTCTTTACCTTCTTTTCCACCCAGGTATGAAGATATTAGGAATATGAAAAGAATAAGTGAACTATGAACAATCTCCTTCACATAAGCTACGTTCTTGGTAAAGTAACATCGTACAACAAGACGAAATTAGCTGAGATGCGAGAGGTCTGGATTCCAGTCTGATATACGTCGGCCAACAGATGTGATATATATATATATATATATATATATATATATATATATATATATATATATATATATATATATATATATATATATATATATATATATATATATATGTCGTGCCGAATAGGTAAAACTTGGGATTTTGGCTAAAATAGCAACGCTTTTCTTGCCTAATAACTCAAGTGAAAATTTGTGTATGCAATAATTTCGCAAAAAATCAATCATTCTGGACCTAACGAAAAAATATATTTCATTGTGTTTGTTTATTATTAAATTACCGTAAACTTATCTAAATTATATCATGCTGGATTAGGATAAATTAAATTGCGCTTGTTATAATAAGGTTAGATAAATTTCTTTTGGTACAAAATTATTAATTTTTACATTAACATAAATGAAAAAAGTATATCTTTAAAGGTATAAGAGAAAATTTTAGAAAAACTTAATTTTAAATGAGTTCTTGCTAATTGGCCGGCTTTACCTATTCGACACGACATATATATATATATATATACATATATATATATATATATATATATATATATATATATATATATATATATATATATATATATATATATATATATATATATACTATATATATAGGGAAGTACCACCTCTATAGCTGGACTGGGGACCCTCATCCTCAGAAAAGACAATAAACGTACCTCAGGAAAAACTCAAGGTTCTCCCCGGAGCTGTTTGAATATTTTCTTCTCCTACCACCCCTATATATTTTATATTCTATGTGAACATTTATTAGTAAACAGAATACATTTACAGAAAAAACATAAACATGAGTATATATATATATATATATATATATATATATATATATATATATATATATATATATATATATATATATATATATATATATATATATATAAATGTATATATACATATATATATATATATATATATATATATATATATATATATATATATATATATATATATATATATATATATATATATATATATATATATATATATTTATATATGCATATATATATATATATATATATATATATATATATATATATATATATATATATATATATATATATATATATATATATATATGTATATATATTTTATTATTATTGTCACACTGGCCGATTCCCACCAAGGCAGGGTTGCCCGAAAAAGAAAAACTTTCACCATCATTCACTCCATCACTGTCTTGCCAGAAGGGTGCTTTACACTACAGTTTTTAAACTGCAACATTAACACCCCTCCTTCAGAGTGCAGGCACTGTACTTCCCATCTCCAGGACTCAAGTCCGGCCTGCCGGTTTCCCTGAACCCCTTCATAAATGTTACTTTGCTCACACTCCAACAGCACGTCAAGTATTAAAAACCATTTGTCTCCATTCACTCCTATCAAACACGCTCACGCATGCCTGCTGGAAGTCCAAGCCCCTCGCACACAAAACCTCCTTTACCCCCTCTCTCCAACCTTTCCTAGGCCGACCCCTACCCCGCCTTCCTTCCACTACAGACTGATACACTCTTGAAGTCATTCTGTTTCGCTCCATTCTCTCTACATGTCCGAACCACCTCAACAACCCTTCCTCAGCCCTCTGGACAACAGTTTTGGTAATCCCGCACCTCCTCCTAACTTCCAAACTACGAATTCTCTGCATTATATTCACACCACACATTGTCCTCAGACATGACATCTCCACTGCCTCCAGCCTTCTCCTCGCTGCAACATTCATCACCCATGCTTCACACCCATATAAGAGCGTTGGTAAAACTATACTCTCATACATTCCCCTCTTTGCTTCCAAGGACAAAGTTCTTCGTCTCCACATACTCCTAAGTGCACCACTCACTCTTTTCCCCTCATCAATTCTATGATTCACCTCATCTTTCATAGACCCATCCGCTGACACGTACACTCCCAAATATCTGAATACATTCACCTCCTCCATACTCTCTCCCTCCAATCTGATATTCAATCTTTCATCACCTAATCTTTTTGTTATCCTCATAACCTTACTCTTTCCTGTATTCACCTTTAATTTTCTTCTTTTGCACACCCTACCAAATTCATCCACCAATCTCTACAACTTCTCTTCAGAATCTCCCAAGAGCACAGTGTCATCAGCAAAGAGCAGCTGTGACAACTCCCACTTTGTGTGTGATTCTTTATCTTTTAACTCCACGCCTCTTGCCAAGACCCTCGCATTTACTTCTCTTACAACCTCATCTATAAATATATTAAACAACCACGGTGACATCACACATCCTTGTCTAAGGCCTACTTTTACTGGGAAAAAATTTCCCTCTTTCCTACATACTCTAACTTGAGCCTCACTATCCTCGTAAAAACTCTTCACTGCTTTCAGTACCCTACCTCCTACACCATACACTTGCAACATCTGCCACATTGCCCCCCTATCCACCCTGTCATACGCCTTTTCCAAATCCATAAATGCCACAAAGACCTCTTTAGCCTTATCTAAATACTATTCACTTATATGATTCACTGTAAACACCTATATATATATATATATATATATATATATATATATATATATATATATATATATATATATATATATATATATATATATATATATATATATATATATATATATATATATATATATATATATATATATATATATATATATATATATATGCAAGGATTTCGCGAGAGCATGCGAAATATACACAAACACTGATCTCTGGCTGAAGGAGACTCGAACCTACTAACCTTAGGACAAGGTACGCAATGCTTTACCAATCTACCCACACTGGACCAATACCTTGGCGTGTAGCATGCGCTACACGTTTGATCCAAGGCAGCCAGCTTTCAGGGAGAAGGCTTACAGCTTTTCATCTCATTCCCTGCATGCATCAGCCTTACTAGAGATTTGAACAATGCAAGGAATTCGCGAGAGCATGCGAAATATACACAAACACTGT
The DNA here is from genome assembly GCF_038502225.1 of Cherax quadricarinatus. NCBI lineage: Eukaryota > Metazoa > Arthropoda > Malacostraca > Decapoda > Parastacidae > Cherax > Cherax quadricarinatus. Next base: position 10,726 of record NW_027195905.1, on the reverse strand, counting down.
TCTCTGGCTGAAGGAGACTCGAACCTACGAACCTTAGGACAAGGTACGCAGTGCTTTACCAATCTACCCACACTGTACCAATACCTTGGCGTGTAGCATTCGCTACACGTTTGATCCAAGGCAGCCAGCTTTCAGGGAGAAGGCTTACAGCTTTTCATCTCATCCCCTGCATGCATCAGCCTTACTAGAGATTTGAACAATTTATATATATACATGCAATAAGATCAGAGTAAGCAGGTGATTTTAAAATATGCAAAACAATCACTGTGAAAGAGTAGTGAAATTCCAAGCGCTTTCGTGACTACTCACATTATCAAGGAACTATCTATCTATCTATATATATATATATATATATATATATATATATATATATATATATATATATATATATATATATATATATATATATATATATATATATATATATATATATATATATATATATGTGTCGTGCCGAATAGGCAGAACTTGCGATCTTGGCTTAAACAGCAACGCTCATCTTGCCATATAGGACAAGTGAAAATTTGTGTAGGCAATAATTTCGCCAAAATCATTCTGAACCTAACGAAAAAAATATATTTCACTGTGTTTGTTTAGTATTAAATTACTGTAAACAAATCTAAAATATATTTAGTTGGGTTAGGCTAAAATAAATTGTTCTTGTTATAATAAGGTTAGGTAAGTTTTCTAAGTTCCTTTTGATGCAAAATTATAAATTTTTACATCAACTTTAATGAAAAAAAAATATCTTTAAACGTATAAAAGAAAATTTCAGAAAGGACTTAATTTTAAATGAGTTCTTGCTAATTGACCAGTTTTACATATTCGGCACGACATATACACATATATATATATATATATATATATATATATATGGATTAAAGTAAAGGTTGGATGCGAGAAGTGGGTCATAATAAGCGTGTATGCACCTGGAGAAGAGAGGAATGCAGAGGAGAGAGAGAGATTTTGGGAGATGTTAAGTGAATGTATAGGAGCATTTGAACCAAGTGAGAGAGTAATTGTGGTAGGGGACTTGAATGCTAAAGTAGGAGAAACTTTTAGAGAGGGTGTGGTAGGTAAGTTTGGGGTGCCAGGTGTAAATGATAATGGGAGCCCTTTGATTGAACTTTGTATAGAAAGGGGTTTAGTTATAGGTAATACATATTTTAAGAAAAAGAGGATAAATAAGTATACACGATATGATGTAGGGCGAAATGACAGTAGTTTGTTGGATTATGTATTGGTAGATAAAAGACTGTTGAGTAGACTTCAGGATGTACATGTTTATAGAGGGGCCACAGATATATCAGATCACTTTCTAGTTGTAGCTACACTGAGAGTAAAAGGTAGATGGGATACAAGGAGAATAGAAGCATCAGGGAAGAGAGAGGTGAAGGTTTATAAACTAAAAGAGGAGGCAGTTAGGGTAAGATATAAACAGCTATTGGAGGATAGATGGGCTAATGAGAGCATAGGCAATGGGGTCGAAGAGGTATGGGGTAGGTTTAAAAATGTAGTGTTAGAGTGCTCAGCAGAAGTTTGTGGTTACAGGAAAGTGGGTGCAGGAGGGAAGAGGAGCGATTGGTGGAATGATGATGTAAAGAGAGTAGTAAGGGAGAAAAAGTTAGCATATGAGAAGTTTTTACAAAGTAGAAGTGATGCAAGGAGGGAAGAGTATATGGAGAAAAAGAGAGAAGTTAAGAGAGTGGTGAAGCAATGTAAAAAGAGAGCAAATGAGAGAGTGGGTGAGATGTTATCAACAAATTTTGTTGAAAATAAGAAAAAGTTTTGGAGTGAGATTAATAAGTTAAGAAAGCCTAGAGAACAAATGGATTTGTCAGTTAAAAATAGGAGAGGAGAGTTATTAAATGGAGAGTTAGAGGTATTGGGAAGATGGAAGGAATATTTTGAGGAATTGTTAAATGTTGATGAAGATAGGGAAGCTGTGATTTCGTGTATAGGGCAAGGAGGAATAACATCTTGTAGGAGTGAGGAAGAGCCAGTTGTGAGTGTGGGGGAAGTTCGTGAGGCAGTAGGTAAAATGAAAGGGGGTAAGGCAGCCGGGATTGATGGGATAAAGATAGAAATGTTAAAAGCAGGTGGGGATATAGTTTTGGAGTGGTTGGTGCAATTATTTAATAAATGTATGGAAGAGGGTAAGGTACCTAGGGATTGGCAGAGAGCATGCATAGTTCCTTTGTATAAAGGCAAAGGGGATAAAAGAGAGTGCAAAAATTATAGGGGGATAAGTCTGTTGAGTGTACCTGGTAAAGTGTATGGTAGAGTTATAATTGAAAGAATTAAGAGTAAGACGGAGAATAGGATAGCAGATGAACAAGGAGGCTTTAGGAAAGGTAGGGGGTGTGTGGACCAGGTGTTTACAGTGAAACATATAAGTGAACAGTATTTGGATAAGGCTAAAGAGGTGTTTGTGGCATTTATGGATTTGGAAAAGGCGTATGACAGGGTGGATAGGGGGGCAATGTGGCAGATGTTGCAAGTGTATGGTGTAGGAGGTAGGTTACTGAAAGCAGTGAAGAGTTTTTACGAGGATAGTGAGGCTCAAGTTAGAGTATGTAGGAAAGAGGGAAATTTTTTCCCAGTAAAAGTAGGCCTTAGACAAGGATGTGTGATGTCACCGTGGTTGTTTAATATATTTATAGATGGGGTTGTAAGAGAAGTAAATGCGAGGGTCTTGGCAAGAGGCGTGGAGTTAAAAGATAAAGAATCACACACAAAGTGGGAGTTGTCACAGCTGCTCTTTGCTGATGACACTGTGCTCTTGGGAGATTCTGAAGAGAAGTTGCAGAGATTGGTGGATGAATTTGGTAGGGTGTGCAAAAGAAGGAAATTAAAGGTGAATACAGGAAAGAGTAAGGTTATGAGGATAACAAAAAGATTAGGTGATGAAAGATTGAATATCAGATTGGAGGGAGAGAGTATGGAGGAGGTGAACGTATTCAGATATTTGGGAGTGGACGTGTCAGCGGATGGGTCTATGAAAGATGAGGTGAATCATAGAATTGATGAGGGAAAAAGAGTGAGTGGTGCACTTAGGAGTATGTGGAGACAAAGAACTTTGTCCTTGGAGGCAAAGAGGGGAATGTATGAGAGTATAGTTTTACCAACGCTCTTATATGGGTGTGAAGCGTGGGTGATGAATGTTGCAGCGAGGAGAAGGCTGGAGGCAGTGGAGATGTCATGTCTGAGGGCAATGTGTGGTGTGAATATAATGCAGAGAATTCGTAGTTTGGAAGTTAGGAGGAGGTGCGGGATTACCAAAACTGTTGTCCAGAGGGCTGAGGAAGGGTTGTTGAGGTGGTTCGGACATGTAGAGAGAATGGAGCGAAACAGAATGACTTCAAGAGTGTATCAGTCTGTAGTGGAAGGAAGGCGGGGTAGGGGTCGGCCTAGGAAGGGTTGGAGGGAGGGGGTAAAGGAGGTTTTGTGTGCGAGGGGCTTGGACTTCCAGCAGGCATGCGTGAGCGTGTTTGATAGGAGTGAATGGAGACAAATGGTTTTTAATACTTGACGTGCTGTTGGAGTGTGAGCAAAGTAACATTTATGAAGGGATTCAGGGAAACCGGCAGGCCGGACTTGAGTCCTGGAGATGGGAAGTACAGTGCCTGCACTCTGAAGGAGGGGTGTTAATGTTGCAGTTTAAAAACTGTAGTGTAAAGCACCCTTCTGGCAAGACAGTGATGGAGTGAATGATGGTGAAAGTTTTTCTTTTTCGGGCCACCCTGCCTTGGTGGGAATCGGCCGGTGTGATAATATAATAAAATATAAAATATAATATATATATATATATATTATTGTACCCACGAACTAGTGGTATTTAATCAAAAACATTGCGACTAGCCGGAGGGTCAAACCCGGGTTGTTTTAGCCCGCCTCATGGTGAGCGAAAATTCACGACGCTCTAACCTACTGGACAATACAATCATAGATCCTAGCGGACTAAGCTTGCTTCAAGTTGCGAGGACACACGGTGGTGTGGTTGCCTCATAGCTAATTTCATCTACGCCCCGTTTGGTGTACTAGCCTCCACAAGCAGTATACATATACCAAACGAGGAGTAGAATGAAATTAGCTCTGAGGCAACCACTCCATCGTATGTCCTCGCAACTTGAAGCAAGCCTGGTTCGCTAGGATCAAGTTCACTGCAGACGCAGACACACACACACACACACACACACACACACACACACACACACACACACATCCATCCTCTCATTTTTAACAAACTGCCAAAGTATTCAGAGTGATAAATTAGACACATGTGCAACTCTTGGGTATCTTTATTGAGGAAACGTTTCTCCACACAGTGGCTTCATCAGTCCATACAAAGGAGAATCTTGAAGAACAGGAGGAGAATGAGGTAATCAGTCCCTCAGCCTTTGGTCGACATGGTCAGTCCATTAATCTTGAATAGAATACGGCATAAGTCCGGAGAAGGAGCTTATAAACCATAGGCAGGAGAGGTGCAGCAGTCATAGATGGTGTCACATTTGTTCAATGTGGAAGTAGGTCGTGCCCAAGAGTTAGGCAAGTGAAGAATTCCCAAGTATTAAGATCCCAAGAAGTTGCAGTGTCTGACAGGATTGTAGATGAATTGTTCAGAGAACCGACAAGTTAATAAATTAGACACATGTGCAACTCTTGGGTATCTTTATTGAGGAAACGTTTCGCCACACAGTGGCTTCATCAGTCCATACAAAGGAGAATCTTGAAGAACAGGAGGAGAATGATCAGTCCCTCAGCCTTTAGTCGATGTGGTCAGTCCATCAATCTTGAATAGAATACGGCATAAGTGCGGAGAAGGAGCTTTTAAACCGTAGGCAGGAGAGGTGCAGCAGTTGTAGGTGGTGTCACATTTGTCCAATGTGGAAGTAGGTCGTGCCCACTCCGCACTTATGCCGTATTCTATTCAAGATTCATGGACTGACCACATCGACTAAAGGCTGAGGGACTGATTACCTCATTCTCCTCCTGTTCTTTAAGATTCTCCTTTGTATGGACTGATGAAGCCACTGTGTGGCGAAAGGTTTCCTCAATAAAGATACCCAAGAGTTGCACATGTGTCTAATTTATCAACTTGTCGGTTCTCTGAACCATTGATCTACGTATTCAGAGTGAACTGGACAGGTTGTCGTAATGCTGTGAGGCGTGAATAATCATCAATATCAGGGGACCAAGTATAAACTAATGTATTTTGAGAATAACGTAAAATCCAATTTTAAAATATACAGAAGCATACTAGCTTGAATAAAATAATAGAGTAAGTACAGTTGTGAACTGCAAAACCATCAAAACATTTCTACGGAACCTACAGAAAGCTTGGTACCATAACAATAAAACCACATTTATTAAACCAGCATAAAGCTTGGTACCATTTCAATAAAATTACATTTATTAAACCAACAGAAAGCTCGGTACCATAGCAATAAGATCACAATTGTAAAACAACAGAAAAGTTGATACCATAGCAATAAAATCACATTTATAAAACCAACAGAAGGCTTGGTACCATCACTATAAAATTACATTTATTAAACCAACAGAAAACAAGGTTTCATAACTAGAAATTTCTTAATATTAAAGCAAGAGAAAGTTTGGTTTCATAAAAATAAATTAGATTACATCGCTTGACATATGCTATCCAGTTTTGGCGCTTCAAGGGGCTCTTGATCCAAGTAACTGGAGCTACCCTTCCTGTTCCTTTTATCACGCCTGGTTACCCATTATTCACAAGGTTTAGCACTTACATGATAATATTATTATTATTATAGAGGTATGGATGTGTGTGGGAAACAATCAAGCTGTAGTACAAGGGTTGAAAACAGCAGATATTACCAGGATACCTCAGGAATATTTTTAATATAAAATATTAAAAAAAATAGGTGGTAGCTTGTGCTACTAGGTCTGATGCCGTGCTCCTTCCTTAAGTGGGTGTGGCCCTACTGTGTGGGTCATTGGTCTAAGCCGGGGGTGACATGCACCTACCTCGCATGGGCCTGTAAGCCTGCTGCAGTGTTCCTTCTTTCTTTTCTTAAAGGCAAAGCATTTAATCAACAAACAAAGAGAGACAGTAGAGAACTGAGAGTGACTAGCTCCCTTAAGGTTTACTATTGTAATAGTAGGAATCTAAGAAACAAGATTGATGAGCTAGGAATACTTGCATGTGCAGATAATAAAGATATTACTGCTATAACGGAGACCTGGTTCAACCTGAAAGATAGAGAAATGTCTTCTGAATGCCACATACAAGGCTATAAAATAGTCCACACTGAAAGGATCAACAGGAAGGATGGTGGAGTGGCGATGTACGTATGTCAGAGATAATGTTGTGTTAGACAAGATGTAAGATTAAAAGCATTGGACACAGAATCTATTTGGCTACAGTTTCTCGAGGGAACAGTAAGTACAGGGTACAGGGAGTACAGTAAGCTGCTATGGGACGAAATTCATAAGGCGTCTAGATTTAAAAATGTTTTAATGAGAGATTTTTAACTTCAGACAAATTGATTGGAACAATATGACAGGAAATCTTAAGTCCAATTACTTTCTTGATACGATTCAGGATTGCTTTTTAAAAGAGTTTGTGACAGAACCAACTAGATGAAACAATCTGCTAGACTTGGTTCTTGCCAAGAAGAAATCACTAATTAATAATCTTGAGGTTAATGATGAGCTTGGGGAAAGCAATCACAAATCACTTAGTTTCAATATATCATGGAATTACTGAAATAACTGTAATCAAATCTCTGTCCCAGACTTCTTCTTGTTCAATTTCATGGGACTGAGAAATTACCTGGGTGGGCTAAACTGGAACGACCTGACTATGGGTCATGTAGGTGGTGTTGGTTGCCAGTATGACGTTTTTCTGAGCATAGTTCTAGCTGCCAAGACAACTTATGTTTCAAGTAAGGAAATTAGATCAACCAAAAATGGCCCCAAGTGGATAAACAATAGAACAAAAATCTCATTGGATAAAAGAGTAGCATACATAGGAGTTTCAGGTATACAGAAGTAAGATTAGGGATCAGATAAGCCCACTCAGAAGTAACTTAGATCATATCAGTGGGGGCGCATGACGAGTGGTTGGTAGGTAAGACACATAGGCAACAGTTAGGCAACTTTATTCCGAAACGTTTCGCCTACACAGTAGGCTTCTTCAGTCGAATACAGTTGCCTAACTGTTGCCTATGTGTCTTACCTACCAACCTGTCGGTATTGTATACCATTTTGATGTTCATCTTGTCAGACACTGCAACACATGGCCTCTTGGTACAGAAAACACCTTGGACAACCCCTTTCAAGCGAGAACTGTTGGATCTGAGAGGGACCTGACCTCTCAGTGGCTACATTCTCACTACTACTACTACTCTGCACCTCTCCTTCCGACAGTATTTAAGTCTCCGCACTGTCGCTTGATCATCAGATAGTTCCTGACTATGGAACTGAACTTCTCCAGGCTGAGGGACTGACAACCTCAAAATTCTACGACTTCAAGGGTGATGGACTGATTACATCGTCTTCACTTAGCCTACTTTCTGTATTCGACTGAAGAAGCCTACTGTGTAGGCGAAACGTTTCGGAATAAAGTTGCCTAACTGTTGCCTATGTGTCTTACCTACCAACCTGTCGGTATTGTATACCATTTTGATGTTCATGACGAGTGGTGTTCCACAGGGGTCACAATTTATATAAACGACAATGATGAGGGAATAAATAGCGACATATGCAAGTTTGCTGATGACCCCTAAATAGGTCGCCTAATTCATTCAAATCTGGACATTAGAGCACTTCAAGAAGATTTGAATAGACCAATGCAGTGGCCGGAGAAGTGGCAGATGCAGTTTAATATAGACAAACGCAAAGTTCTAAACACTGGACAAGAAAATAACCATGCAACATATAAACTAATAATGCAGATCATAATATTACGGATTGCGAAAAGGATTTGGGAGTTCTGGTTAGAAGTAATCTGAAACCAAGACAACAGTGCACAAGTGCTCACAATAAAGAGAACAGAATCCTTGGCTTCATATTATTATTATTATTATTATTATTATTATTATTATTATTATTATTATTATTATTATTATCATTATTATTATTATTATTATTATTATTATTATTATTATTATTATTATTATTATTATTATTATTAACCAGAGGGTTGAGAAGGGGTTGTTGACATGGTTTGGTTATTTAGAGAGAATGGAGCATAATAGGATAAATTGTAATAAAGGGAAGGTGGGGTAGGGGTCGTCCTAGGAAAGGATGGAGGAAGATGGTAAAGGAGGTTTAGTGTGTAAGTGGCTTGGACATACAGTAGGCATGTGTGAGCGTGTTAGATAAAATGGAGACAAAAGGTTTTGGTGAGCTGTTGGAGTGTGAGCAGGGATTCAGGGATACCGGTTAGCCGGATTTGAGCCCTGGAGGTGAAAATTACAGTGTCTGCACTCTAACGAAGGCGTTTGGGATATTTGGATACTTGCTGTTTAGAAGGACATCTAAACTGTTGTTTCTGAGCGCCTCTTTGCAAAACAGTGATAGTGTGAATGATGGTGAAATTGTTTCGTTTTCGGGTCATCCTGCCTCGGTGAGAGACGGCAGTAAATCATCATCATCATCATCATCATAATAATAATAATAATAATAATAATAATAATAATAATAATAATAATAATAATAATAATAATAGTAATAATAATAATAATAATAATAATAATAATAATAATAATAATAATAATAATAGTAATAATAATAATAATAATAATAATAATAATAATAATAATAATAATAATAATAATAATGTTCAGTTTTGATTTTCAAAATATACAAAAGATAATAATATTAATAATAATAATAATAATAATAATAATAATAATAATAATAATAATAATAATAATAATAATAATAATAATAATAATAATAATAATAATAATAATAATAATAATAATAATAATAATAATGTTCAGTTTTGATTTCCAAAATATACAAAAGATAAAGATTAAAAAAAAATGATACTGAGAAGAGCAACAAAGTTTGCTCATTAAGAACAATGTAAAGGATTCAAAACACAAAATTTTCCAAAATAATGCAATGGAGAATACGATAATTCTTCAAACATGAAGCAGATAAAACTCTTTGTAATAACAAAAGATACAGGAAATACCACCTCGAAGTGCCGAGGTCGGTGGTGCAACACTAATAAGGGTATTTTATTTTCTTCAGAGTTATATCACAATGGAAGTCTCCTCTCTGATGAGGAGACTTCCATTGTGATCATGAACATGTTGGAGAAGAACTTTAAGGTAGTTTTCAATACAGTAGCTCACTATACATAATATACTTGATCTCTGACACCTTGATGAAAGTACTGGAACAACTTTATTATACGAATTTGACCATTTTACATCTCTCTCCCTCAGAGCATATTACTGGTGGTATAAGTAGTGGTAGTAGTAATAAAAGCAGTAGCAATAGCAGTAGTAATAGTAGTAGCAGCAATAGTAGTAGTAGTAGTAGTAGTAGTAGTAGTAGTAGTGGTAGTAGTAGTAGTAGTAGTAGTAGTAGTAGTAGTAGTAGTAGTAGTCGTCGTCGTAGTAGTAGTAGCAGTAGTAATAGTAGTAGTAGTAGTAGCAGCATGTGTGATTTTCGCTCACCAAGAGGTAGGCCAACACGAATATATATATATATATATATATATATATATATATATATATATATATATATATATATATATATATATATATATATATATATATATATATATATATATATATATATATATATATATATATATATATATATATATGCACGCACACGTGTGTGTGTGTGCAAAAAAAAAAGAAAACACTATTGCTGTGCGAAATGCCTGAAGCAACATCATTTACCGATTAAAGGTTGCTGTGCATTGTGGATCACTGGGTTGGGATTGTTACAGTATGTACACAAGGGATGAGAGAGAGAGAGAGAGAGAGAGAGAGAGAGAGAGAGAGAGAGAGAGAGAGAGAGAGAGAGAGAGAGAGAGAGAGAGAGAGAGAGAGAGAGAGAGAGAGAGAGAGAGAGAGAGAGAGAGAGAGAGAGAGAGAGACATCACAAGTTAAATAAGAATGTTTTTTTCTTTTCTCTGCTAAGCACCTGCTCCTCTTTCTTCCATCTTGAGGGGACTTTAAAACAGCTGACGCCTGCAACTTGCTGTTATTTAACTTGGACTTGCCAGTGGCTGGCTGTTGCTTGCTGCAGCTGATGTCTCGATGCATGTGATGACTCAAAGGCTATCCCTGCAGCTGATCCTGCAGCTGATGTGTGTGTGTGATGACTCTAAGGTTATCTCTGTAGCTGATGTCCTTATGTGTGTGTGATGACCCCTATTTATCCTTGCTATTAATATCCTCCTGCTGATATGCTGTATGTGATGACTAGATTATCTTGGTGTGTGTGTCTGTGTGTGTGTGTGCGTGTGTGTACTCACCTATTTGTACTCACCTATTTGTGGTTGCAGGGGTCGAGTCACAGCTCCTGGCCCCGCCTCTTCGCTGTGTGTGTGTGTGTGTGTGTGTGTGTGTGTGTGTGTGTGTGTGTGTGTGTGTGTGTGTGTGTGTGTGTGTGATAACTTCAGGTTAAATGTCTCAAAAAGTGCCACAACCGTGACACTCCGTGCAGCTAAACGAACACATCAGTGCCACAGTTAAAACAGTTCTACTGTGAT
>NW_027195904.1:65000-124573 GCF_038502225.1 Cherax quadricarinatus | reverse complement strand
TGCTCTTTTTCATCCTTGTGGTGTTGTGGCATTTCATGGGTGTATTTTAAGCTAGCCAGCTTAGAATATCTTCGTGGCAGTGTGGCTGTTCTCAGTGAGGCTTACGCTGTTCAACCCATAGGCCCAACCACCCACTCACCATGTGTGTCTCACCATTGCCCGGTCTTAGCCCTGTTTACCCACAAACCCAACCACTGTCACTGTGTTGTGGTATTCACCCAACCTCTACCAGTGTTTTGGCGTGCTACTAAGGGTTGTAGCACCATATTTTAAGGACCACATAGGGGGTCAAGAGCTAGAGTGTGTTTTGCGCCACCGTTGAAAGCCTCCTGTGTGTGTCTGTCGTCGATGTAAGCGCAATTCTACGATCACATGTGCAGAGGACAGCAGCAAGACGACATAAACAATCCTCTACTCTCCACTACCATCTACCTCATTCTACACCAAGTCGTTACAGCGATAATTAATATTTTTTTTCATAGAGACATTTGCGAGTGTCGAGACATTTCTTTTGTGTTCCAGTGATTTTCTTAGTGACATTCAGTGACTCTTGATTAGACTCAGTGTTTATCATATACTGATTGCAATAATTTGATAATCTCCTTAATTCAGTGTTAATTTTCGTGCATTATCTTATGTCTGTTGTGTTGTGTGTCTTTTTATATACTTGAAGTAAGTACCTAGTGTTTTTCCTTTGTGTGTGCAACATATGAGCAGTATAGAACTTGTGTTTACACTTCAGAATCACCTTGTGTTCTCAGTATTCCAGTGAAGTATTTCAGTAATTTTTCACCTCATATTCTGCATCAAAACTCAGTGTTGTCTGTTATTTTTTTTTCTTCCCAGCATTTGTGTATTTTTATTTTTGCTCCCTGTGTGTTGAACATTCTTGTGTTCATATTCTTTCATTTAGCCAGTGTCTAATTTGTCTTATTTCCACAGACAATAGTGCCATTATTTTGTGCAAGCAAGAAATCATTTTTTACAAAATTTTTCACACCAAGTTTCATTGCAAGAAATTCTAGTACTGTGTTTATGTTGATGTGTTGTGTTCTGCATCACTGTAAGTGTTCAAACTTTTTTGTTCTGTGTTTTAGCACCTATTATTTTTCATGTTTCATTGAACAAATTCACTCTTAGTGCAATTTTTCAGTTCTTCTTTTAAAGTAAATTGTTCTTTTGCTTGTTAAGTGTTGCTTGAGTGCAGTTAAGAGTCAAATTGTTCCCCCAGTTCATTCCTTGATGTATTTCTTTTCTTGTGTGTGTAATAATTTTTTTATGATTGCACATTGACTCATTTTGCAATAATTCTTGTGCAAAGATTGTGTTGCTATTAAAGTTTTTCTTGCAGAGATTTTATGCAGTGTTGTGCAATACTTTTTAATTAGCAATTGTCATTTGCAATATTGCTACAGTTTATTTCAGTTCAGTTTCATATGCTCTGTTCTGTGCATAATATTTTATTCTTTCTGTGCCATTTTATTTTATTCCAGTGAATTGTGTCCCAGTTTGTTTTATTTTTGCACAAGCTTTATTGAGTCCATTTTATCATTTTATTGTGTGTTTCCCTGTTGCATTGAAAGTAAAGACAACTCACTGTGTCATTCATTCAATTTAAAGTAAAAGTTGAGCAAATCAGATTTGAGTAAAGTACAAGTTCTCTTGATTTTCAAAGTGTTATTTGTTGAGTATTTTTCTTGTGTGAGTTCCTTTGCTTACTGTGTGACCTGTCAATTTTTAATTACTTATGCAGAATAGTTAAGCATTATCTTCCCATTTAAGCTTACTGTGTCATTCTCTCCATTTTTTTTTGCCTTATGTCCTTGAGTAAGTTCCCTGAGAAGATGTCCCAGTCACTTTTGAATGTTCACTTAGTGTATCATGCCAGTCAAAGTCAATATGAATCAGTCCACAGTACCAATATTCCCTTACTGACTGAAAGACAATACCTAGCCCTTGAGCAATGTGTTTGTTCTCACAGCTTGTAACTGAGACTTGTTAAAGTGCTGCGAAATGTGAAGATCAGATTAAGTTCCTATAGACCCGTGAATTACTTATTAACGTAGCCAAGCGATCAGGCACTAGTAATACTGTCACTCCTGTCTGGACTCCAGCCACAATATCATGCACGCAGGATAGTGCTGAGACTACTATCCTTGCGATGGCGACTTGTTCAAGTACTCGTTCCTTCCCAGGGGACGCTTTGAGAAGAACTTTACTTGCAACGAGTTATGCCATCTCTTGCTGATGCCACAAGCAGTTGCAGAAAGACGTTTCTGTGGCTAGTGTGCTCACTTGAGTGTTGTTGTTGTCCCTTGTGTTTCAGATTATGATCCCATCCTAGTTGACAGTAATCAGTGCATTGTAAGAAGTTATTTCTCGAGTAACTTTCACATGTTAACGTTTGTAAGCAAAGTTTCTTTTTAGCTGATACCTCGTGTCACTGTGTGCGACTCAGATTGAATATCAGTATTGTTGACCGTGTTCATTTATTTTCTCCTGTGCTTGCAGTTTGAGATAGTAGATTCGTTCTCCCTTGCTCATATTGCGTGTTATAGCGTTAATTTTTTCAACCGGGGAGAGTCATCCACTCCACCGAGTTTGTGCATTCCTCCAGTAAGAAAGAACCGATCCCTTGTGTTCTGGTGATTCGATTCCTGCTCCAGGAAGATCTTATTCTTACTGTGAAGCCACCAGCACCCATTAGTGACTTTGTAATGAGCCAAGAATTACTGTATCGAACAGCCGAGTTGGGTACTCCAAGCAGAAGAGTTTACCAGTTAGTAATTCCACAGCCACTAGTGAACGTAGCTCTACAGCTAGTTCATGATGCACCAGGTGTTGCACACCCTGGTATGGATCGTTCTGTGAAACAAGCCAGAATAAAATACTTTTGGCCACGTATGGCAACTGACATTTCCGCGTATGTTAAGAAATGTAGTGTTTGTATACAACATAAAGGAAATGTCAATGGTCCTAATCCAATCCAAGTGTACCCAACCACTAGCGAACCGTGGGAAAGAGTTGCCCTTGACTTGTTAACCAATTTTAAATGTTCTCTCCATGGCAACAAACATCTGTGTTATGGTAGACCATTTCACCAGATATTGTGAGTTAGTTCCTATTGCAGATAAGACTGCACAGTAGCTAAAGCATTTAAAGAACGCATTATCTGCAGGCATACCACCCTTAAGTCCTTAGTAACAGATAATGGAGGTGAATTCTGTAATGAGATTCTTGAAAATTTGTGTACTTTATACAAGATCTCTAAATCCACCATTGTTCCTCATCATCCTGCCAGCAATGGGTTAGCCGAACGAACCAATAAGAAAGTACTTGATGTCCTGAGAGCCACTATCAACCCCATTAGTGAAACTTGGGATGAAGTCATACCAGATGTTCAATGTGCCATAAATTCTGCTTACAATGCGTCCATAGGTGATACTCCACATTATGCATTGTATGGTGTAGACAAGCGTTTACCCTATGAGTTGTCATATTCCACTCCGAAACCTAATTACAACCCTGATAATTTCGTAGCAACTCGTACCAGCATGGCTCAAAGTGTTTTTAGAAGACTCCGTGAAACACTTCATAAATCAACAGCAGAATTTACTACAGTAACTAATAGCCGTGCTAAGCCATCAAAAGTAAAAGTAGGTTCAAGAGTAATGCTGACAAATTTCAACAAAACACCCGAAATGCCTAAGCTCGATCAAAAGTTTGTCGGACCTTATCGAGTTGTAGAACATATCTCTGGTAATAAGTATAAGGTTAGAGAAATTAGTACTGGTAAGTACAGAGAATCGCATTTAGATCGTATGAAATTAGTATGCGATGTTGATGATATTGCTACCCAGACTAATGTGACAGATGCTGAAAATCCTCCTGACTCTGTACCCTCTACCTCAGATACTCAGTTAGATAATCAACCTGAATGTCGTTACTCCTTGCGTACTCGACAAGTAATGAGAAACCCACAAGTATCTTTTGTAGATACTCGTTCAAATCTCCCTCAGTCAAGGCATGTGTTAGCCATTGCAGAGGAATTCGATCCTCCCAGAGATGATAACCATTCTGCATATGTAAACCTCACCCTCGCAGAATTGGGTTTAAATGTACATAGTCTGTATAACTAGATGTCCGAGATGAAGTAAATTGTCAACTGTTTGTTATTAACTGATTAATTTTTTCAGAATTTTTTTTTTCGTATTCACGTTCCCTCCGTATTCTGAGAATTTGACAGTAATGATCTGAGTGCACCAGATGCCTTTGCTGTTAATTTCACCTTGCATATATATATTTATTCTTCCTCAGAATCCGTAGAGTGCATGAATACAGATCGATCGATCAATTCCATCCATATTGTATAATGATTTGTTCTTATAGTTTGTAATGTATTACGTTAAAAGTGATTACGTTAACACCCATTACGTAAAATTCATTTTGTTAACATCCATTATGATACAATCCATTAATTCTAAGTTATATGTGAATTTTTTATTGTATAGAATCAGCCCAGAACCACCTGCCTGTTCAGCCTATAGATAGTAGTGTATGTCGAGACGACATACGTAACATGACCGAGCTGTCAGCATAGTTGCTGATCCCTGTGTTATATAGCATAGCATATAGTATCATCCATGTGCTTTAGATAGGAGATCCCTTTTAGGCCTGTGGCTTTGTGTGACGTCACGGGATGCGCATGTGTACGTTCGTACCTCTGCCTCGGCCTCAGTCGGCGGTAGGTCATCCAGGCTAGGACAGGCAGAGGCTGGGCTCCAGTTCCCATCATCACAGTCTGACAATATATCGTTACCATCCAACAAGTGTGTCTACCTTCAACCCTCGATATCTCCATATAAGAACCCCTACGATAAGTACACTAGATGAGTACACTAGGTGAGTGCACTAGGTGAGTACACTAGAGTACACTAGGTGAGTACACTAGATGAGTACACTAGATGAGTGCACTAGGTGAGTACACTAGGTGAGTACACTAGATGAGTGCACTAGGTGAGTACACTAGGTGAGTACACTATGTGAGTACAGTAGATGAGTATATTAGATGAGTACACTAGGTGAGTACACTAGATGAGTGCACTAGGTGAGTACACTAGGTGAGTACACTAGGTGAGTACACTAGGTGAGTACACTAGATGAGTACACTAGGTGAGTACACTAGGTGAGTACACTAGGTGAGTACACTAGATGAGTACACTAGGTGAGCACACTAGGTGAGCACACTAGGTGAGTACACTAGGTGAGTACACTAGATGAGTACACTAGATGAGTACACTAGATGAGTACACTAGGTGAGTACACTAGGTGAGTACACTAGGTGAGTACACTAGATGAGTACACTAGGTGAGTACACTAGGTGAGTACACTAGGTGAGTACACTAGGTGAGTACACTAGATGAGTACACTAGATGAGTACACTAGGTGAGTACACTAGGTGAGTACACTAGATGAGTACGCTAGATGAGTACACTAGGTGAGTACACTAGATGAGTACGCTAGATGAGTACACTAGGTGAGTACACTAGATGAGTACACTAGGTGAGCACACTAGGTGAGTACACTAGGTGAGTACACCAGAGTAAGGTTCACCTCAGTCTTGTCACTTTATGGAGAAGTTCACCGTCTCCTGCCTTCCTGACCTTAAACTCCATCATCACATTACTTACCTTAAACTGCCTACCTTAGTCTTGCGCTTAGGAACACACCCTCTTACCTTCGACCTCTACCTTGCCTATACTTAGCCAAGAAATAAATAGCTGCTGCCCAAGACGTCAGCACAGGTACTTAAGTTACTCTCTGGAGCCAGAGAAGTGAAGTGTTTTGTCTAAGAAATGATGGGAAGCAGTTACTTTATATCACTCTTTTACCTATTCCACTCCTACCTAGACCATTGTGCTTACCTGAGAGATGATCTACCCACTCTCTCAGCTGAGAGATGATCTACCCACTCTCTCAGCTGAGAGATGACCACCCCACTCTCTCAGCTGAGAGATGACCACCCCACTCTCTCAGCTGAGAGATGACCACCCCACTCTCTCAGCTGAGAGATGACCACCCCACTCTCTCAGCTGAGAGATGACCACCCCACTCTCTCAGCTGAGAGATGACCACCCCACTCAGCTGAGAGATGACCACCCCACTCTCTCAGCTGAGAGATGACCACCCCACTCTCTCAGCTGAGAGATGACCACCCCACTCTCTCAGCTGAGAGATGACCACCCCACTCTCTCAGCTGAGAGATGACCACCCCACTCAGCTGAGAGATGACCACCCCACTCTCTCAGCTGAGAGATGACCACCCCACTCAGCTGAGAGATGACCACCCCACTCTCTCAGCTGAGAGATGACCACCCCACTCTCTCAGCTGAGAGATCTCACCCCTCTCTCACCTGAGAGATGATCACCCCTCTCTCTCACCTAAGAGGTAGTCCCCCTCATTCTCTCACCTGAGAGAAAGTCCCCATCACTCTCTAACCTGAGAGGTAGTTCCCCCACTCTCTCACCTGAGAGGTAGTCCCCCTCACTCTCTCACCTGACAGGTAGTCCCCACTCACCTGAGAGGTAGTCCCCCACTCACCTGAGAGGTAGTCCCCCACTCACCTGAGAGGTAGTCCCCCGCTCACCTGACAGGTAGTCCCCCACTCACCTGAGAGGTAGTCCCCCGCTCATCTGAGAGGTAGTTCCCCACTCACCTGAGAGGTAGTCCCCTACTTACCTGAGAGGTAGTCCCCCGCTCACCTGAGAGGTAGTTCCCCCGCTCACCTGAGAGGTAGTCCCCCACCCACCTGAGAGGTAGTCCCCCGCTCACCTGAGAGGTAGTCCCCCACTCACCTGAGAGGTAGTCCCCCGCTCACCTGAGAGGTAGTCCCCCACTCATCTGAGAGGTAGTCCCCCACTCACCTGAGAGGTAGTCCCCCACTCACCTGAGAGGTAGTCCCCCGCTCACCTGAGAGGTAGTCCCCCACTCATCTGAGAGGTAGTCCCCCACTCATCTGAGAGGTAGTCCCCCACTCATCTGAGAGGTAGTCCCCCACTCACCTGAGAGGTAGTCCCCCACTCATCTGAGAGGTAGTCCCCCACTCATCTGAGAGGTAGTCCCCCACTCATCTGAGAGGTAGTCCCCCACTCACCTGAGAGGTAGTCCCCCACTCACCTGAGAGGTAGTCCCCCGCTCACCTGAGAGGTAGTCCCCCACTCATCTGAGAGGTAGTCCCCCACTCATCTGAGAGGTAGTCCCCCACTCATCTGAGAGGTAGTCCCCCACTCACCTGAGAGGTAGTCCCCCACTCATCTGAGAGGTAGTCCCCCACTCATCTGAGAGGTAGTCCCCCACTCATCTGAGAGGTAGTCCCCCACTCATCTGAGAGGTAGTCCCCCACTCACCTGAGAGGTAGTCCCCCACTCATCTGAGAGGTAGTCCCCCACTCATCTGAGAGGTAGTCCCCCACTCACCTGAGAGGTAGTCCCCCACTCATCTGAGAGGTAGTCCCCCACTCATCTGAGAGGTAGTCCCCCACTCACCTGAGAGGTAGTCCCCCACTCATCTGAGAGGTAGTCCCCCACTCATCTGAGAGGTAGTCCCCCACTCACCTGAGAGGTAGTCCCCCACTCATCTGAGAGGTAGTCCCCACTCATCTGAGAGGTAGTCCCCCACTCATCTGAGAGGTAGTCCCCCACTCACCTGAGAGGTAGTCCCCCACTCATCTGAGAGGTAGTCCCCCACTCATCTGAGAGGTAGTCCCCCACTCACCTGAGAGGTAGTCCCCCACTCATCTGAGAGGTAGTCCCCCACTCACCTGAGAGGTAGTCCCCACTCACCTGAGAGGTAGTCCCCCACTCACCTGAGAGGTAGTCCCCCACTCACCTGAGAGGTAGTCCCCCACTCACCTGAGAGGTAGTTCCCCGCTCATCTGAGAGGTAGTCCCCCACTCACCTGAGAGGTAGTCCCCCACTCATCTGAGAGGTAGTCCCCCACTCACCTGAGAGGTAGTCCCCCACTCACCTGAGAGGTAGTCCCCCACTCACCTGAGAGGTAGTCCCCCACTCACCTGAGAGGTAGTCCCCCACTCACCTGAGAGGTAGTACCCCTCATCTGAGAGGTAGTCCCCCACCACCTGAGAGGTAGTCCCCCCACTCACCTGAGAGGTAGTCCCCCACTCACTCTGAGAGGTAGTCCCCCTCACCTGAGAGGTAGTCACCTGAGAGGTAGTCCCCCACTCACCTGAGAGGTAGTCCCCCACTCACCTGAGAGGTAGTCCCCCACTCACCTGAGAGGTAGTCCCCCACTCACCTGAGAGGTAGTCCCCCACTCACCTGAGAGGTAGTCCCCCACTCACCTGAGAGGTAGTTCCCCGCTCATCTGAGAGGTAGTCCCCCACTCACCTGAGAGGTAGTCCCCCACTCACCTGAGAGGTAGTCCCCCACTCACCTGAGAGGTAGTCCCCCACTCACCTGAGAGGTAGTCCCCCACTCACCTGAGAGGTAGTTCCCCCACTCACCTGAGAGGTAGTCCCCCACTCACCTGAGAGGTAGTCCCCACTCACCTGAGAGGTAGTTCTCCCACTCACCTGAGAGGTAGTCCCCCACTCACCTGAGAGGTAGTCCCCCACTCACCTGAGAGGTAGTCCCCCACTCACCTGAGAGGTAGTCCCCCACTCACCTGAGAGGTAGTCCCCCACTCACCTGAGAGGTAGTCCCCCACTCACCTGAGAGGTAGTCCCCCACTCACCTGAGAGGTAGTCCCCCACTCACCTGAGAGGTAGTTCCCCCACTCACCTGAGAGGTAGTTCCCCCACTCACCTGAGAGGTAGTCCCCCACTCACCTGAGAGGTAGTCCCCCACTCACCTGAGAGGTAGTCCCCCACTCACCTGAGAGGTAGTTCCCCCACTCACCTGAGAGGTAGTCCCCCACTCACCTGAGAGGTAGTCCCCCACTCACCTGAGAGGTAGTTCCCCCACTCACCTGAGAGGTAGTTCCCACTCACCTGAGAGGTAGTCCCCCACTCACCTGAGAGGTAGTCCCCCACTCACCTGAGAGGTAGTCCCCCACTCACCTGAGAGGTAGTCCCCCACTCACCTGAGAGGTAGTTCCCCCACACACCTGAGAGGTAGTTCCCCCACTCACCTGAGAGGTAGTCCCCCACTCACCTGAGAGGTAGTCCCCCACTCACCTGAGAGGTAGTCCCCCACTCACCTGAGAGGTAGTCCCCCACGCACCTGAGAGGTAGTCCCCCACTCACCTGAGAGGTAGTTCCCCCACTCACCTGAGAGGTAGTTCCCCTCACTCACCTGAGAGGTAGTCCCCCACTCACCCCCCCACTCACCTGAGAGGTAGTCCCCCACTCACCTGAGAGGTAGTTCCCCCACTCACCTGAGAGGTAGTCCCCCACTCACCCCCCCACTCACCTGAGAGGTAGTTCCCCCACTCACCTGAGAGGTAGTCCCCCACTCACCTGAGAGGTAGTCCCCCACTCACCTGAGAGGTAGTTCCCCCACTCACCTGAGAGGTAGTTCCCCCACTCACCTGAGAGGTAGTTCCCCCACTCACCTGAGAGGTAGTTCCCACTCACCTGAGAGGTAGTTCCCCCACTCACCTGAGAGGTAGTTCCCACTCACCTCACCTGAGAGGTAGTTCCCCCAGCTGAGAGGTAGTCCCCCACTCACCTGAGAGGTAGTCCCCCACTCACCTGAGAGGTAGTCCCCCACTCACCTGAGAGGTAGTCCCCCACTCACCTGAGAGGTAGTCCCCCACTCACCTGAGAGGTAGTCCCCCCCCACTCACCTGAGAGGTAGTTCCCCCACTCACCTGAGAGGTAGTCCCCCACTCCCCCCCCACTCACCTGAGAGGTAGTTCCAACTCACCTGAGAGGTAGTTCCCCCACTCACCTGAGAGGTAGTTCCCACTCACCTGAGAGGTAGTCCCCCACTCACCTGAGAGGTAGTTCCCCCACTCACCTGAGAGGTAGTTCCCCCACTCACCTGAGACATAATCTCCACCCCCAGCTTCCTCACCTTTAAAAGCGAGGGTGTGGGCTCTTCTGGGGGGCTGTCTCCCCCTGCGTGTGGTGGAGGAGGGGGCTGAGGCTGTGGTGGTGGGAAGGATGTGCTTAGGGATGCCTCTGAAGAACCACGCGCCAGATCTCTTCCACATCTCTCTGGTTTCAGCACAGATCTTACACAACCACAGTCTGTCACCTCCAGGACTGCTGCCCTCCACACCACACTTACTGCAAACACGCTGTAACATACACAATATTATTATTATTTCTAGCAGTAGTACTATTTCAATAATAATTATTACTATTATTATTATTATTATTAGTAGTAGTAGTAGTAGTGGTAGTAGTAGTAGTACATGGGAATGGAAAGAGCTGGATAGGGACGTGAAGGTAAAGTCTATATGCAGCTTCAAGAGTGGATATGACGAGGCTCAAAAGAGCAGAAACCAGTTAAACCAAGTCGAAGAATCTCTTAAAGATTCCGGGCCAGGAGCCGTGACTCAACCCCCCGCTTCCCTCATCCGTGTAACTTATATGCATTACCTCGTACATACCTTCACTGCAACAGTGATTTATGAACATATGCATTACTCTGGTGGCCATAAATCACTGCGATAGGGAATTATGACCAACTGAGTCAACTCAGATAGGATTTACAACTTCAAGGAAATTGTTGAAGATAGGAAACAGTGTTGGCAACACTGTATGAGGGTACGTAACTACAGTAACAATGAAGGTAACTGGTAACGATAATGGTGTTAGCAATTTAATGAGGGAGAGTGAGAGTGAGGGTGAGTGAGGGAGAGAGGAGGTAGTAACTCACGTTGCTACAGTCAGCACAGACCAGAGTGGAGGTCCTCAGCAGTGAGGTGAGTGAGGAAGGAAGGTAGTAACTCACCTTGCTACAGTCAGCACAGAGTGGAGGTCCTCAGCAGTGAGGGAGGTAGTAACTCACCTTGCTACAGTCAGCACAGACCAGAGTGGAGGTCCTCAGCAGTGAGGTGAGTAAGGGAGGTAGTAACTCACCTTGCTACAGTCAGCACAGACCAGAGTGGAGGTCCTCAGCAGTGAGGGAGGTAGTAACTCACCTTGCTACAGTCAGCACAGACCAGAGTGGAGGTCCTCAGCAGTGAGGTGAGTGAGGGAGGTAGTGACTCACCTTCCTACAGTCAGTACAGATCAGAGTGGAGGTCCTCAGCAGTGAGGTGAGTGAGGGAGGTAGTAACTCACCTTGCTACAGTCAGCACAGACCAGAGTGGAGGTCCTCAGCAGTGAGGTGAGTGAGGGAGGTAGTAACTCACCTTGCTACAGGCAGCACAGAGTGGAGGTCCTCAGCAGTGAGGGAGGGAGGTAGTAACTCACCTTGCTACAGTCAGCACAGACCAGAGTGCAGGTCCTCAGCAGTGAGGTGGGTAAGGGAGGTAGTAACTCACCTTGCTACAGTCAGCACAGACCAGAGTGGAGGTCCTCAGCAGTGAGGTGAGTGAGGGAGGTAGTAACTCACCTTGCTACAGTCAGCACAGACCAGAGTGGAGGTCCTCAGCAGTGAGGTGAGTGAGGGAGGTAGTAACTCACCTTGCTACAGTCAGCACAGACCAGAGTGGAGGTCCTCAGCAGTGAGGTGAGGGAGGGAGGTAGTAACTCACCTTGCTACAGTCAGCACAGACCAGAGTGGAGGTCCTCAGCAGTGAGGTGAGTGAGGGAGGTAGTAACTCACCTTGCTACAGTCAGCACAGACCAGAGTGAAGGTCCTCAGCAGTGAGGTGAGTGAGGGAGGTAGTAACTCACCTTGCTACAGTCAGCACAGACCAGAGTGAAGGTCCTCAGCAGTGAGGTGAGTGAGGGAGGTAGTAACTCACCTTGCTACAGTCAGCACAGACCAGAGTGGAGGTCCTCAGCAGTGAGGTGAGTGAGGGAGGTAGTAACTCACCTTGCTACAGTCAGCACAGACCAGAGTGGAGGTCCTCAGCAGTGAGGTGAGTGAGGGAGGTAGTAACTCACCTTGCTACAGTCAGCACAGACCAGAGTGGAGGTCCTCAGCAGTGAGGTGAGGGAGGGAGGTAGTAACTCACCTTGCTACAGTCAGCACAGACCAGAGTGGAGGTCCTCAGCAGTGAGGTGAGTGAGGGAGGTAGTAACTCACCTTGCTACAGTCAGCACAGACCAGAGTGGAGGTCCTCAGCAGTGAGGTGAGTGAGGGAGGTAGTGACTCACCTTGCTACAGTCAGCACAGACCAGAGTGGAGGTCCTCAGCAGTGAGGTGAGGGAGGGAGGTAGTGACTCACCTTGCTACAGTCAGCACAGACCAGAGTGAAGGTCCTCAGCAGTGAGGTGAGTGAGGGAGGTAGTAACTCACCTTGCTACAGTCAGCACAGACCAGAGTGGAGGTCCTCAGCAGTGAGGTGAGGGAGGGAGGTAGTGACTTACCTTGCTACAGTCAGCACAGACCAGAGTGGAGGTCCTCAGCAGTGAGGTGAGTGAGGGAGGTAGTGACTCACCTTCCTACAGTCAGTACAGATCAGAGTGGAGGTCCTCAGCAGTGAGGTGAGTGAGGGAGGGAGGTAGTAACTCACCTTGCTACAGTCAGCACAGACCAGAGTGAAGGTCCTCAGCAGTGAGGTGAGGGAGGGAGGTAGTGACTTACCTTGCTACAGTCAGCACAGACCAGAGTGAAGGTCCTCAGCAGTGAGGTGAGGGAGGGAGGTAGTGACTTACCTTGCTACAGTCAGCACAGACCAGAGTGAAGGTCCTCAGCAGTGAGGTGAGGGAGGGAGGTAGTGACTTACCTTGCTACAGTCAGCACAGACCAGAGTGGAGGTCCTCAGCAGTGAGGTGAGTGAGGGAGGTAGTAACTCACCTTGCTACAGTCAGCACAGACCAGAGTGGAGGTCCTCAGCAGTGAGGTGAGTGAGGGAGGTAGTAACTCACCTTGCTACAGTCAGCACAGACCAGAGTGGAGGTCCTCAGCAGTGAGGTGAGTGAGGGAGGTAGTAACTCACCTTGCTACAGTCAGCACAGACCAGAGTGGAGGTCCTCAGCAGTGAGGTGAGTGAGGGAGGTAGTAACTCACCTTGCTACAGTCAGCACAGACCAGAGTGGAGGTCCTCAGCAGTGAGGTGAGTGAGGGAGGTAGTAACTCACCTTGCTACAGTCAGCACAGACCAGAGTGGAGGTCCTCAGCAGTGAGGTGAGTGAGGGAGGTAGTGACTCACCTTGCTACAGTCAGCACAGACCAGAGTGGAGGTCCTCAGCAGTGAGAGACCTTCACCACACAATATACAGTTGTTACTGCCGTTCCCCTGGATGCGGTTCTTCATCGTCTCGACCTTCTCCACCAGACGCCTGAAGGAGAGTGATGGAGAGTGTGACCTTACCCGATTTATATTTGAGAAATATTCCAGTAGGATATTGCTCTATACTTTATTAAATGTACATTAATAATAATATTGTATTATATTATATTGTTTTGTTAGGCGTTATATTAATAATGTGATTTTCTTGTAGTGGGAAACTACCAGTTGGAGCGCCAGTTACTAGTTCAGGTACTGACGTCTCCCTCAGTCACGTGACCAACCTGACGTCAGCTTAGCACTCAGGGGTACCGGCAGTAGGTTCTCAACACTTGCTGAGAGTAGCTTCACCACACTCACTGAGAGTGCCTTCACAACTCTGACTAGCACTCCCATTTCTAGTCTGATACATAAGAGTTCACTGATCATATTACCTAATATCGTATTTTAGCAACAGACTGATTGCCTGACTCTCCTACTTGGAACTGTTTCCTAGCAGACTCTTGGGTCGTAACAATACTTGTATATTTATAATACTATCATTAATATGTAAGGGAGAAAGTAATTTCATTGCTCTATTTTAATTAAGATATAGTTCATAGATATATGAAGATACTATGTAAGTTTTATTGTTATTAAAGACACAGATTTTGGATTTTGAGTTTTGGCCATCCTACAACAAGAAGGTTAACAATGAAAGTGCTTACAACCGCTAACCGCACTAAAACCTTGTTGGTATGTAGGTGTGCCCTAGACAGTAGACAACCTAGCAACTGATACACCAGCAAGGTTCAGTAGCCTAATGTTATACACTCCATATTGTAAGTGTTAGTGTGGGTGTGGAGGTGGAGGTGGAAGAGAACAAGTGACACACACTGGTCACACGGTGTCAGCAAGAGGGAGTGACACACTGGTCACACGGTGTCAGCAAGAGGGAGTGACACACTGGTCACACGGTGTCAGCAAGAGGAAGTGACACACTGGTCACACGGTGTCAGCAAGAGGGAGTGACACACTGGTCACACGGTGTCAGCAAGAGGGAGTGACACACTGGTCACACGGTGTCAGCAAGAGGGAGTGACACACTGGTCACACGGTGTCAGCAAGAGGGAGTGACACACTGGTCACACGGTGTCAGCAAGAGGAAGTGACACACTGGTCACACGGTGTCAGCAAGAGGGAGTGACACACTGGTCACACGGTGTCAGCAAGAGGGAGTGACACACTGGTCACACGGTGTCAGCAAGAGGGAGTGACACACTGGTCACACGGTGTCAGCAAGAGGGAGTGACACACTGGTCACACGGTGTCAGCAAGAGGGAGTGACACACTGGTCACACGGTGTCAGCAAGAGGGAGTGACACACTGGTCACACGGTGTCAGCAAGAGGGAGTGACACACTGGTCACACGGTGTCAGCAAGAGGGAGTGACACACTGGTCACACGGTGTCAGCAAGAGGGAGTGACACACTGGTCACACGGTGTCAGCAAGAGGGAGTGACACACACTGGTCACACGGTGTCAGCAAGAGGGAGTGACACACTGGTCACACGGTGTCAGCAAGAGGGAGTGACACACACTGGTCACACGGTGTCAGCAAGAGGGAGTGACACACTGGTCACACGGTGTCAGCAAGAGGGAGTGACACACTGGTCACACGGTGTCAGCAAGAGGGAGTGACACACTGGTCACACGGTGTCAGCAAGAGGGAGTGACACACACTGGTCACACGGTGTCAGCAAGAGGGAGTGACACACTGGTCACACGGTGTCAGCAAGAGGGAGTGACACACACTGGTCACACGGTGTCAGCAAGAGGGAGTGACACACTGGTCACACGGTGTCAGCAAGAGGGAGTGACACACACTGGTCACACGGTGTCAGCAAGAGGGAGTGACACACTGGTCACACGGTGTCAGCAAGAGGGAGTGACACACTGGTCACACGGTGTCAGCAAGAGGGAGTGACACACTGGTCACACGGTGTCAGCAAGAGGGAGTGACACACTGGTCACACGGTGTCAGCAAGAGGGAGTGACACACACTGGTCACACGGTGTCAGCAAGAGGGAGTGACACACTGGTCACACGGTGTCAGCAAGAGGGAGTGACACACACTGGTCACACGGTGTCAGCAAGAGGGAGTGACACACTGGTCACACGGTGTCAGCAAGAGGGAGTGACACACACTGGTCACACGGTGTCAGCAAGAGGGAGTGACACACTGGTCACACGGTGTCAGCAAGAGGGAGTGACACACACTGGTCACACGGTGTCAGCAAGAGGGAGTGACACACACTGGTCACACGGTGTCAGCAAGAGGGAATAACACACACACTGGTCACACGGTGTGTCAGCAAGAGGGAGTGACACACTGGTAACACGGTGTCAGCAAGAGGAAGTAACACACACACTGGTCACACGGTGTCAGCAAGAGGAAGTAACACACACACTGG
Source organism: Cherax quadricarinatus (assembly GCF_038502225.1). Lineage (NCBI taxonomy): Eukaryota > Metazoa > Arthropoda > Malacostraca > Decapoda > Parastacidae > Cherax > Cherax quadricarinatus. The sequence goes on along the minus strand of NW_027195904.1, from coordinate 108,808 downwards.
TCACACGGTGTCAGCAAGAGGGAGTAACACACACACTGGTCACACGGTGTCAGCAAGAGGGAGTAACACACACACTGGTCACACGGTGTCAGCAAGAGGGAGTGACACACACACTGGTCACACGGTGTCAGCAAGAGGGAGTGACACCCACACTGGTCACACGGTGTGTGCCAGCAAGAGGGAGTGACACACACACTGGTCACACGGTGTGTGCCAGCAAGAGGGAGTAACACACACTGGTCACACGGTGTCAGCAAGAGGGAGTGACACACTGGTAACACGGTGTCAGCAAGAGGAAGTAACACACACTGGTCACACGGTGTCAGCAAGAGGGAGTGACACACACACTGGTCACACGGTGTCAGCAAGAGGGAGTGACACACACACTGGTCACACGGTGTGTGCCAGCAAGAGGGAGTGACACACACACTGGTCACACGGTGTGTGCCAGCAAGAGGGAGTAACACACACTGGTCACACGGTGTCAGCAAGAGGGAGTGACACACTGGTAACACGGTGTCAGCAAGAGGAAGTAACACACACTGGTCACACGGTGTCAGCAAGAGGGAGTGACACACACACTGGTCACACGGTGTCAGCAAGAGGGAGTGACACACACACTGGTCACACGGTGTCAGCAAGAGTGACACACACACTGGTCACACGGTGTCAGCAAGAGGGAGTAACACACACACTGGTCACACGGTGTCAGCAAGAGGGAGTGACACACTGGTAACACGGTGTCAGCAAGAGGAAGTGACACACACACTGGTCACACGGTGTCAGCATGAGGAAGTAACACACACACACTGGTCACACGGTGTCAGCAAGAGGGAGTGACACACTGGTCACACGGTGTCAGCAAGAGGGAGTGACACACTGGTCACACGGTGTCAGCAAGAGGAAGTAACACACACTGGTCACACGGTGTCAGCAAGAGGGAGTGACACACACACTGGTCACACGGTGTCAGCATGAGGAAGTAACACACACACACTGGTCACACGGTGTCAGCAAGAGGAAGTAACACACACACTGGTCACACGGTGTCAGCAAGAGGGAGTGACACACTGGTAACACGGTGTCAGCAAGAGGAAGTAACACACACTGGTCACACGGTGTCAGCAAGAGGGAGTGACACACACACTGGTCACACGGTGTCAGCATGAGGAAGTAACACACACACACTGGTCACACGGTGTCAGCAAGAGGAAGTAACACACACACTGGTCACACGGTGTCAGCAAGAGGAAGTAACACACTGGTCACACGGTGTCAGCAAGAGGGAGTGACACACACATTGGTCACACGGTGTCAGCAAGAGGGAGTGACACACACACTGGTCACACGGTGTCAGCAAGAGGGAGTGACACACTGGTCACACGGTGTCAGCAAGAGGAAGTGACACACTGGTCACACGGTGTGTCAGCAGGAGGAAGTGACACACACTGGTCACACGGTGTGTCAGCAAGAGGAAGTGACACACACTGGTCACACGGTGTCAGCAAGAGGGAGTGACACACGGGTCACACGGTGTCAGCAAGAGGGAGTGACACACACACTGGTCACACGGTGTCAGCAAGAGGGAGTGACACACACACTGGTCACACGGTGTCAGCAAGAGGGAGTGACACACACACTGGTAACACGGTGTCAGCAAGAGGAAGTAACACACACACTGGTCACACGGAGTCAGCAAGAGGAAGTAACACACACACTGGTCACACGGTGTCAGCAAGAGGGAGTAACACACACACTGGTCACACGGTGTCAGCAAGAGGGAGTAACACACACACTGGTCACACGGTGTCAGCAAGAGGGAGTGACTCACACACTGGTCACACGGTGTGTGCCAGCAAGAGGGAGTGACACACACACTGGTCACACGGTGTGTGCCAGCAAGAGGGAGTAACACACACTGGTCACACGGTGTCAGCAAGAGGGAGTGACACACTGGTAACACGGTGTCAGCAAGAGGAAGTAACACACACTGGTCACACGGTGTCAGCAAGAGGGAGCGACACACACACTGGTCACGCGGTGTCAGCAAGAGGGAGTGACACACACACTGGTCACACGGTGTGTGCCAGCAAGAGGGAGTGACACACACACTGGTCACACGGTGTGTGCCAGCAAGAGGGAGTAACACACACTGGTCACACGGTGTCAGTAAGAGGGAGTGACACACTGGTAACACGGTGTCAGCAAGAGGAAGTAACACACACTGGTCACACGGTGTCAGCAAGAGGGAGTGACACACACACTGGTCACACGGTGTCAGCAAGAGGGAGTGACACACACACTGGTCACACGGTGTCAGCAAGAGGGAGTGACACACACACTGGTCACACGGTGTCAGCAAGAGGGAGTAACACACACACTGGTCACACGGTGTCAGCAAGAGGGAGTGACACACTGGTAACACGGTGTCAGCAAGAGGAAGTGACACAAACACTGGTCACACGGTGTCAGCATGAGGAAGTAACACACACACACTGGTCACACGGTGTCAGCAAGAGGGAGTAACACACACACTGGTCACACGGTGTCAGCAAGAGGGAGTGACACACTGGTAACACGGTGTCAGCAAGAGGAAGTAACACACACTGGTCACACGGTGTCAGCAAGAGGGAGTGACACACACACTGGTCACACGGTGTCAGCATGAGGAAGTAACACACACACACTGGTCACACGGTGTCAGCAAGAGGAAGTAACACACACACTGGTCACATGGTGTCAGCAAGAGGAAGTAACACACTGGTCACACGGTGTCAGCAAGAGGGAGTGACACACACATTGGTCACACGGTGTCAGCAAGAGGGAGTGACACACACACTGGTCACACGGTGTCAGCAAGAGGGAGTGACACACTGGTCACACGGTGTCAGCAAGAGGAAGTGACACACTGGTCACACGGTGTGTCAGCAGGAGGAAGTGACACACACTGGTCACACGGTGTGTCAGCAAGAGGAAGTGACACACACTGGTCACACGGTGTCAGCAAGAGGGAGTGACACACTGGTCACACGGTGTCAGCAAGAGGGAGTGACACACTGGTCACACGGTGTCAGCAAGAGGGAGTGACACACACACTGGTCACACGGTGTCAGCAAGAGGGAGTGACACACACACTGGTCACACGGTGTCAGCAAGAGGGAGTGACACACACACTGGTCACACGGTGTCAGCAAGAGTGACACACACACTGGTCACACGGTGTCAGCAAGAGGGAGTGACACACACACTGGTCACACGGTGTGTCAGCAAGAGGGAGTGACACACACACTGGTCACACGGTGTCAGCAAGAGGGAGTGACACACACACTGGTCACACGGTGTGTCAGCAAGAGTGACACACACTGGTCACAAGGTGTCAGCAAGAGGGAGTGACACACACACTGGTCACAAGGTGTCAGCAAGAGGGAGTGACACACACACTGGTCACAAGGTGTCAGCAAGAGGGAGTGACACACACACTGGTCACACGGTGTGTCAGCAAGAGGGAGTGACACACACTGGTCACACGGTGTGTGCCAGCAAGAGGGAGTGACACACACACTGGTCACACGGTGTGTGCCAGCAAGAGAGAGTGACACACACACTGGTCACACGGTGTGTGCCAGCAAGAGAGAGTGACACACACTGGTCACACGGTGTGTGCCAGCAAGAGGGAGTGACACACACACTGGTCACACGGTGTGTGCCAGCAAGAGGGAGTGACACACACACTGGTCACACGGTGTGTCAGCAAGAGGGAGTGACACACACACTGGTTACACGGTGTGTCAGCAAGAGGGAGTGACACACACACTGGTCACACGGTGTGTCAGCAAGAGGGAGTGACACACACACTGGTCACACGGTGTGTCAGCAAGAGGGAGTGACACACACACTGGTCACACGGTGTGTCAGCAAGAGGGAGTGACACACACACTGGTCACACGGTGTGTCAGCAAGAGGAAGTGACACTGGTCACACGGTGTGTCAGCAAGAGGGAGTGACACACACTGGTCACACAGTGTGTGTCAGCAAGAGGGAGTGACACACTGGTCACACGGTGTGTGCCAGCAAGAGGGAGTGACACACACACTGGTCACACGGTGTGTGCCAGCAAGAGGGAGTGACACACACACTGGTCACACGGTGTGTGTCAGCAAGAGGGAGTGACACACTGGTCACACGGTGTGTGTCAGCAAGAGGGAGTGACACACACTGGTCACACTGTGTGTCAGCAAGAGGGAGTGACACACTGGTCACATGGTGTGTGCCAGCAAGAGGGAGTGACACACACACTGGTCACACGGTGTGTGCCAGCAAGAGGGAGTGACACACACACTGGTCACACGGTGTGTGTCAGCAAGAGGGAGTGACACACACACTGGTCACACGGTGTGTCAGCAAGAGGGAGTGACACACACACTGGTCACACGGTGTGCCAGCAAGAGGGAGTGACACACACTGGTCACACTGTGTGTCAGCAAGAGGGAGTGACACACTGGTCACACAGTGTGTGTCAGCAAGAGGGAGTGACACACACTGGTCACACGGTGTGTGCCAGCAAGAGGGAGTGACACACTGGTCACACGGTGTGTCAGCAAGAGGGAGTGACACACACACTGGTCACACGGTGTGTCAGCAAGAGGGAGTGACACACACACTGGTCACACTGTGTGCCAGCAAGACGGAGTGACACACACAATGGTCACACGGTGTGCCAGCAAGAGGGAGTGACACACACTGGTCACACGGTGTGTGCCAGCAAGAGGGAGTGACACACACACTGGTCACACGGTGTGTGCCAGCAAGAGGGTGTGACACACACTGGTCACACTGTGTGTCAGCAAGAGGGAGTGACACACACACTGGTCACACTGTGTGTCAGCAAGAGGGAGTGACACACACACTGGTCACACGGTGTGTGCCAGCAAGAGGGAGTGACACACACTGGTCACACGGTGTGTGCCAGCAAGAGGGAGTGACACACACTGGTCACACGGTGTGTCAGCAAGAGGAAGTAACACACACACTGGTCACACGGTGTGTCAGCAAGAGGGAGTAACACACACACTGGTCACACGGTGTGTCAGCAAGAGGGAGTAACACACACACTGGTCACACGGTGTGTCAGCAAGAGGGAGTGACACACACTGGTCACATGTGTGTCAGCAAGAGGGAGTGACACACACACTGGTCACACGGTGTGTCAGCAAGAGGGAGTGACACACACACTGGTCACACGGTGTGTCAGCAAGAGGGAGTAACACACACACTGGTCACACGGTGTGTCAGCAAGAGGGAGTAACACACACACTGGTCACACGGTGTGTCAGCAAGAGGGAGTGACACACACACTGGTCACACGGTGTGTCAGCAAGAGGGAGTAACACACACACTGGTCACACGGTGTGTCAGCAAGAGGGAGTAACACACACACTGGTCACACGGTGTGTCAGCAAGAGGGAGTGACACACACACTGGTCACACGGTGTGTCAGCAAGAGGGAGTAACACACACACTGGTCACACGGTGTGTCAGCAAGAGGGAGTAACACACACACTGGTCACACGGTGTGTCAGCAAGAGGGAGTGACACACACACTGGTCACACGGTGTGTCAGCAAGAGGAAGTAACACACACACTGGTCACACGGTGTGTCAGCAAGAGGGAGTGACACACACACTGGTCACACGGTGTGTCAGCAAGAGGGAGTAACACACACACTGGTCAGACGGTGTGTCAGCAAGAGGGAGTGACACACACACTGGTCACACGGTGTGTCAGCAAGAGGGAGTAACACACACACTGGTCACACGGTGTGTCAGCAAGAGGGAGTGACACACACACACTGGTCACACGGTGTGTCAGCAAGAGGGAGTGACACACACACTGGTCACACGGTGTGTCAGCAAGAGGGAGTAACACACACACTGGTCACACGGTGTGTCAGCAAGAGGGAGTAACACACACACTGGTCACACGGTGTGTCAGCAAGAGGGAGTAACACACACACTGGTCACACGGTGTGTCAGCAAGAGGGAGTAACACACACACTGGTCACACGGTGTGTCAGCAAGAGGGAGTAACACACACACTGGTCACACGGTGTGTCAACAAGAGGGAGTAACACACACACTGGTCACACGGTGTGTCAGCAAGAGGGAGTGACACACACACTGGTCACACGGTGTGTCAGCAAGAGGGAGTAACACACACACTGGTCACACGGTGTGTCAGCAAGAGGGAGTAACACACACACTGGTCACACAGTGTGTCAGCAAGAGGGAGTAACACACACACTGGTCACACAGTGTGTCAGCAAGAGGGAGTAACACACACACTGGTCACACGGTGTGTCAGCAAGAGGGAGTAACACACACACTGGTCACACGGTGTGTCAGCAAGAGGGAGTAACACACACAATGGTCACACGGTGTGTCAGCAAGAGGGAGTAACACACACACTGGTCACACGGTGTGTCAGCAAGAGGGAGTGACACACACACTGGTCACACGGTGTGTCAGCAAGAGGGAGTAACACACACACTGGTCACACGGTGTGTCAGCAAGAGGGAGTAACACACACACTGGTCACACAGTGTGTCAGCAAGAGGGAGTAACACACACACTGGTCACACGGTGTGTCAGCAAGAGGGAGTGACACACACTGGTCACACGGTGTGTCAGCAAGAGGGAGTGACACACACTGGTCACACGGTGTGTCAGCAAGAGGGAGTAACACACACACTGGTCACACGGTGTGTCAGCAAGAGGGAGTAACACACACACTGGTCACACGGTGTGTCAGCAAGAGGGAGTAACACACACAATGGTCACACGGTGTGTCAGCAAGAGGGAGTAACACACACACTGGTCACACGGTGTGTCAGCAAGAGGGAGTGACACACACAATGGTCACACGGTGTGTCAGCAAGAGGGAGTAACACACACACTGGTCACACGGTGTGTCAGCAAGAGGGAGTAACACACGCACTGGTCACACGGTGTGTCAGCAAGAGGGAGTAACACACACGCTGGTCACACGGTGTGTCAACAAGAGGGAGTAAGACACACACTGGTCACACGGTGTGTCAGCAAGAGGGAGTAACACACACACTGGTCACACGGTGTGTCAACAAGAGGGAGTAACACACACACTGGTCACACGGTGTGTCAGCAAGAGGGAGTAACACACACACTGGTCACACGGTGTGTCAGGAAGAGGGAGTAACACACACACTGGTCACACGGTGTGTCAACAAGAGGGAGTAACACACACACTGGTCACACGGTGTGTCAGCAAGAGGGAGTAACACACACACTGGTCACACGGTGTGTCAACAAGAGGGAGTAACACACACACTGGTCACACGGTGTGTCAGCAAGAGGGAGTAACACACACACTGGTCACACGGTGTGTCAGCAAGAGGGAGTAACACACACAATGGTCACACGGTGTGTCAGCAAGAGGGAGTAACACACACACTGGTCACACGGTGTGTCAGCAAGAGGGAGTAACACACGCACTGGTCACACGGTGTGTCAGCAAGAGGGAGTAACACACACGCTGGTCACACGGTGTGTCAACAAGAGGGAGTAAGACACACACTGGTCACACGGTGTGTCAGCAAGAGGGAGTAACACACACACTGGTCACACGGTGTGTCAACAAGAGGGAGTAACACACACACTGGTCACACGGTGTGTCAGCAAGAGGGAGTAACACACACACTGGTCACACGGTGTGTCAGGAAGAGGGAGTAACACACACACTGGTCACACGGTGTGTCAACAAGAGGGAGTAACACACACACTGGTCACACGGTGTGTCAGCAAGAGGGAGTAACACACACACTGGTCACACGGTGTGTCAGCAAGAGGGAGTAACACACACACTGGTCACACGGTGTGTCAGCAAGAGGGAGTAACACACACACTGGTCACACGGTGTGTCAGCAAGAGGGAGTAACACACACACTGGTCACACGGTGTGTCAGCAAGAGGGAGTAACACACACACTGGTCACACGGTGTGTCAGCAAGAGGGAGTGACACACACACTGGTCACACGGTGTGTCAGCAAGAGGGAGTAACACACACACTGGTCACACGGTGTGTCAGCAAGAGGGAGTAACACACACACTGGTCACACTGTGTGTCAACAAGAGGGAGTAACACACACACTGGTCACACGGTGTGTCAACAAGAGGGAGTAACACACACACTGGTCACACGGTGTGTCAACAAGAGGGAGTAACACACACACTGGTCACACGGTGTGTCAGCAAGAGGGAGTAACACACACACTGGTCACACGGTGTGTCAACAAGAGGAAGTAACATACACACTGGTCACACGGTGTGTCAGCAAGAGGGAGTAACACACACACTGGTCACACGGTGTGTCAACAAGAGGGAGTGACACACACACTGGTCACACGGTGTGTCAGCAAGAGGGAGTAACACACACACTGGTCACACGGTGTGTCAACAAGAGGGAGTAACATACACACTGGTCACACGGTGTGTCAGCAAGAGGGAGTGACACACACACTGGTCACACGGTGTGTCAACAAGAGGGAGTAACACACACACTGGTCACACGGTGTGTCAGCAAGAGGGAGTAACACACACACTGGTCACACGGTGTGTCAGCAAGAGGGAGTAACACACACACTGGTCACACGGTGTGTCAGCAAGAGGGAGTGACACACACACTGGTCACACGGTGTGTCAACAAGAGGGAGTAACACACACACTGGTCACACGGTGTGTCAGCAAGAGGGAGTGACACACACACTGGTCACACGGTGTGTCAGCAAGAGGGAGTGACACACACACTGGTCACACGGTGTGTCAGCAAGAGGGAGTAACACACACACTGGTCACACGGTGTGTCAACAAGAGGGAGTAACACACACACTGGTCACACGGTGTGTCAGCAAGAGGGAGTGACACACACACTGGTCACACGGTGTGTCAGCAAGAGGGAGTAACACACACACTGGTCACACGTTGTGTCAGCAAGAGGGAGTAACACACACACTGGTCACACGGTGTGTCAGCAAGAGGGAGTGACACACACACTGGTCACACGGTGTGTTAGCAAGAGGGAGTGACACACACACTGGTCACACGGTGTGTCAACAAGAGGGAGTGACACACACACTGGTCACACGGTGTGTCAGCAAGAGGGAGTGACACACACACTGGTCACACGGTGTGTCAACAAGAGGGAGTGACACACACACTGGTCACACGGTGTGTCAGCAAGAGGGAGTAACACACACACTGGTCACACGGTGTGTCAGCAAGAGGGAGTGACACACACACTGGTCACACGGTGTGTCAACAAGAGGGAGTGACACACACACTGGTCACACGGTGTGTCAGCAAGAGGGAGTAACACACACACTGGTCACACGGTGTGTCAACAAGAGGGAGTGACACACACACTGGTCACACGGTGTGTCAACAAGAGGGAGTGACACACACACTGGTCACACGGTGTGTCAGCAAGAGGGAGTGACACACACACTGGTCACACGGTGTGTCAACAAGAGGGAGTGACACACACACTGGTCACACGGTGTGTCAACAAGAGGGAGTTACACACACACTGGTCACACGGTGTGTCAACAAGAGGGAGTAACACACACACTGGTCACACGGTGTGTCAACAAGAGGGAGTGACACACACACTGGTCACACAAACACTACATATACACATTATAACATTCCTCATTATCGTGCTGTTTTTTCATGGTCATCAACACAAGTTTAACAGGTGCATATGACACACACACGCACACACGCACACACACACACACACACACACTACGATAACTTAAGACGAAATACAATAAAGTTCATGGAGCAAGGAGAGAGTGGACTTAGTAGCAACCAGCGAAGAGGCGGGGCCAAGAGCTGTGAATCAACCAATTCAACAACAAACAGGTGAGGACAAAAAGGTGAGTATACACACACACGTCTGTGACAATCGGGGTTCCACAGGGATCAGTCCTATGATCGGTGCTGCTTCTGGTATATGTGAACGACATGATGGAAGGAATAGACTGCGAAGTGTCCCTGTTTGTAGATGATGTGAAGTTGATGAGAAGAATTAAATCGGACGGAGACCAGGTGGAACTACAAAGGGATCTGGACAGGCTGCAGACCTGGTCCGGAAACTGGCTCCTGGAGACGGGACACAGCAATAAAGAGTCACAGTTGGAACTTGACGACTCAGGTGAATCACAGGAATGTTAGGAAGTATTTTTTCAGTCACAGAGTTGTCAGGAAGTGGAAGAGTCTGGGAAGTGATGTAGTGGAGGCATGATCCATACATAGCTTTAAGAACAGGTACGATAAAATTCGTGGAGCAGGAAGAGTGACCTAGTAACGACCAGTGAAGAGGCGGGGCCAGGAGCTGTGACTCGACCTCTGCAACCACAATTAGGTGAATATATATATGCACACATACACAGTCCTAAAGACATTATTATATCTACCTCTAACAACGAAATACTAACGAAGACAAACTTGCTACAACAAATGGAGACACAAGCTTGCAGACATTATTGATAACGACCCCTGATAAATGTCTCCTTACTCAGGCAAACTGCAAATATATGACGTTCCTCGCTCGTTCACGGGAAATATTTATGTCCATGAATATTTGACCAACTGACCCAGTGTGTGTGTGTGTGTGTGTGTGTGTGTGTGTGTGTGTGTGTGTGTGTGTGTGTGTGTGTGTGTGTGTGTGTGTGTGTGTTGTGTGTGTGTGTTGTGTGTGTGTGTTGTGTGTGTGTGTTGTGTGTGTTGTGTGTGTTGTGTGTGTTGTGTGTGTTGTGTGTGTGTGTGTTGTGTGTGTGTGAGTGTGTGCGCTCACCTAATTGTGGTTGCAGGGGTCGAGACTCAGCTCCTGTCCCTGCCTCTTCACTGATCGCTACTAGGTCCTCTCTCTCTCTCTCGTCCTCTCTCTCTCTCTCTCTCTCTCTCTCTCTCTCTCTCTCTCTCTCTCTCTCTCTCTCTCTCTCTCTGCCTTCTGAGCTTTGTCATACCTCGTCTTAAAGCTATGTATGGTTCCTGCCTCCACTACATCACTTGCTAGACTATTCCACTTCCTGACGACTCTGTGACTGAAGAACTATTTCCTAACATCACTGTGACTCGTCTGAGTCTTCAGCTTCAAATTGTTACCCCTTGTTTCTGTGTCCCATCTCTGGAACATCCTGTCTCTGTCCACCTTGTCCATTCTACGCAGTAGGACATTCCCCTGAGCTCCAGAACTAGCCTTGTTGCAAACCTTTGTACTTTCTCTAGTTTCTTGACGTGCTTGACCAGGTGTGGGTTCCAAAATGGTGCTGCATACTCCAGTATGAGCCTGACGTGCATGGTGTACAGTGTCTTGAGCGATTCTTTACTAAGGTATCGGAACGCTATTCTCAGGTTTGCCAGGCGCCCGTATGCTGCAGCAGTTATCTGGTCGAGTGTGTGTGAGTGATGGGGAACACGGGTATAATAACCCATCCATCGAGTGTGTGAGTGATGGGGAACACGGGTATAATAACCCATCCATCGAGTGTGTGAGTGATGGGGAACACGGGTATAATAACCCATCCATCGAGTGTGTGAGTAATGGGGAACACGGGTATAATAACCCATCCATCGAGTGTGTGAGTAATGGGGAACACGGGTATAATAACCCATCCATCGAGTGTGTGAGTAATGGGGAACACGGGTATAATAACCCATCCATCGAGTGTGTGAGTAATGGGGAACACGGGTATAATAACCCATCCATCGAGTGTATGAGTAATGGGGAACACGGGTATAATAACCCATCCATCGAGTGTGTGAGTGATGGGGAACACGGGTATAATAACCCATCCATCGAGTGTATGAGTGATGGGGAACACGGGTATAATAACCCATCCATCGAGTGTGTGAGTGATGGGGAACACGGGTATAATAACCCATCCATCGAGTGTGTGAGTGATGGGGAACACGGGTATAATAACCCATCCATCAATTTGAAAACCCATTAAGGCTCAGAGTGTTTTGGTATTGTGTTTGTACAATGACCTTCCAGAGTAAGACGAGGTTCCTGTGTGTGGTGAGGCGACCTGTGTACTTGTATGTAGAAGTGAGGATCAATACTGTGTGTGGTGAGGCGACCTGTGTACTTGTATGTAGAAGTGAGGATCAATACTGTGTGTGGTGAGGCGACGTGTGTACTTGTATGTAGAAGTGAGGATCAATACTGTGTGTGGTGAGGCGACGTGTGTACTTGTATGTAGAAGTGAGGATCAATACTGTGTGTGGTGAGGCGACGTGTGTACTTGTATGTAGAAGTGAGGATCAATACTGTGTGTGGTGAGGCGACGTGTGTACTTGTATGTAGAAGTGAGGATCAATACTGTGTGTGGTGAGGCGACGTGTGTACTTGTATGTAGAAGTGAGGATCAATACTGTGTGTGGTGAGGCGACGTGTGTACTTGTATGTAGAAGTGAGGATCAATACTGTGTATCTAGGAGTAAGGATCAATACTGTGTATCTAGAAGTGAGGATCAATAGAGTTTACACAAGGTGCGAGGCAACAACCGCTGACTTCTCAGAAGACACAGGAGTGTTGGATTACCAATTAATATTCCTGACGTAACTGATATACGCAGAGGTGAGGGGACGGCGGCTCTTGCCTGTATTACATTACCTGGTCAGACCGACTATTACTACACCATCTGGGTCTACTCAGTAATGATCCTACCGTTCATCACTCCACGGAAATGAAAGGAGCCCCTGGGATCGAACAGGCGGCTTCCTTCACGAAGAAGCGCCATGGTACCAACTTGATCAACAAGTGTATAAGGTCTCACGAACGTAGCTTCGATTTTACAGACAGGGTGGTGAAGGCTACAGAAGTAATATTCCACGTGAACGCCAGCACCGATACCAGATTCCTCCCCCCCTCCCCATGCATAAAATACCAGCCTCCATTTTATCCCCTAGATTCGAGAACTTCTCAAAATATTCTGTCTTTCTAGTACCTCGACATGACTCAAGAAATCGTAATGACACGATTGCAAACAAATCATGCCACGGGCGGGGTTAGAACCCGCGATCAGCTGGAGATTCGTCTGTTAAAACTTGCATTTATGGTCACAGTGGTGCTTATGCTAACTTATGGCTAACGCGTCGGTATGCAGTTCTATGACTCTCTGATCGCGGGTTCTAATCCCGCCCGTGATATGTTTTTTTTTTTCTAGTATCTCTGTCTTATAATATCTCTACACGTCCTGCATTCCCTCCATAATCGTCCAAAAGCCCAGTAGCTTACTGCCAATATACACTGAGGATAACTACCAGTTATAACCGTCAACCAATCAGGTTGCTCCTAACTTGTTGACTTTATACCTACACTCAGGTCTGGAGGTCAGTTTCTCACTAGCAGCAGGATGAATAGCACGAAAAGGCCTCCGTATTTGTACGGATATATGAGGCATTGCCAGCGATCGTATTCATTCTTCCTTTCTCTCTCTTATTGCGTTACCTATAGTATGGTGTCTACTAAGTTTATCGTAAAATGTATAACACTGGTAGTGGTATGTGTCCTTAATTTCATTTAATATTAAAGCTTTACAGTAAGGCACCACCGGCTATAACTGTATTGGTGTTTGTAATAACAAGTCACATATAACCTGTCAGTCATCGCAACTAAAGTCCATAGATTCTGTTGTTTAAGCTGCGGCTGCCGCTGCTGCTCTTTTTGCTACTACTGCTGATGCTGTTGCTGCTTCTACCGCTGTTGTTGCAACTGCCGCTGCTGTTGTTACAACTGCCGCTGCTGTTGTTACAACTGCCGTTGCTGTTGTTACAACTGCCGCTGCTGTTGCTGTTGTATCATCCATTTCCCCACATCCTCCCGCCCTTCTGTAAGTTTCAGCAACTTTTAATTTAAGTTTTGGTCTAACAGGAGATAGAATTCCAGAGAAATTAACTGCTGCTTTTAGAACAGTAGTAAGAATGGAAAAAAACACATAACTGGTCATGTGCAGCTGTCGAGTAAGAAGCGAGAATGCTTGGTGGTATACGCTGCCACTAATAACGCTCTAATTAACGTTTAATTTACGCATATGGTTGGAGAATGTAATTGGTCAATATTAGCAATTAAGTGCAGCTCGTGACGGCTCGTCGCACTGATGATGGCGCCCCAGAGATGATGGCGCCCCAGAGATGATGGCTCATCAAGTATCCTCCATGGAGTGGCCTACCTTGGAGACGCTCAATATCCTTTTTTTTTATTTTGTCTTCTTGCTGCCAGGCTGTGGCTTGTGGCTTGATGTGTCTTCAGTCAGTCGACTTAAAACTTTCTCATTAATATAGTGTTATTTAGGTCAAGGTACTCGTAACTGTCATACACTTAATGTGTGGTCACCACCACAAGGACAGCCACATTTAGTGACCACCACAAGACCCATAATGTTTGCTGGACTATTTTTTTTCCACACACCGGCCGTCTCCCACCGAGTCAGGGGGACCCCCAAAAAAGGTGTTTCTTCTTTTAAAATTTAGTAATATATACAGAAAAAGGGGTTACTACCCCCTTGCTTCCGGCATTTTAGTCGCCTCTAACCACTCGCGTGACTTACGGAGGAAGAGTTCTTCTCCATTTTACCATAAACTTTACTGAACTTATTTTCATGAAATCCCAAAAACTTTCTCCCGTGTGTGTACTCAGCTATTTGTGGTTGCAGGGGTCGAGTCACAGCTCCTGGCCCCCGCCTCTTCGCCAGTCGCTACTAGGTCCACTCCCTGCTCCAAGAACTTTATCATACTTCTGTGTGTGTGTGTGAGGGTCTGGCAGCCCCCTGCTACAGGTGAGGCAGAGGGGGCACTGCCCCCTCTGCCTCACTTGTGGTTCACAGCGACGGGAACTATTTATGGTATTTTAATTATCGTAAAGAAGCGTTGTTATCATAGTGGCGGCCGCTTGGCACACTAAGTCCAGCACGCCAGCCAGCCAGCCAGCCAGCCAGCCAGCCAGCCAGCCAGCCAGCCAGCCAGGCAGCCAGCCAGCCAGCCAGCCAGCCAGCCAGCCAGCCAGCCAGCCAGCCAGCCAGCCAGCCAGCCAGCCAGGCAGCCAGCCAGCCAGCCAGCCAGCCAGCCAGCCAGCCAGCCAGCCAGGCAGCCAGCCAGCCAGCCAGCCAGCCAGCCAGCCAGCCAGCCAGCCAGCCAGCCAGCCAGCCAGCCAGCCAGCCAGGCAGCCAGCCAGCCAGCCAGCCAGCCAGCCAGCCAGCCAGCCAGCCAGGCAGCCAGCCAGCCAGCCAGCCAGGCAGCCAGCCAGCCAGCCAGCCAGCCAGCCAGCCAGCCAGCCAGCCAGCCAGCCAGCCAGCCAGCCAGCCAGCCAGCCAGCCAGCCAGCCAGCCAGCCAGCCAGCCAGCCAGCCAGCCAGCCAGCCAGCCAGCCAGCCAGCCAGCCAGCCAGCCAGCCAGCCAGCCAGGCAGGCAGGCAGCCAGCCAGCCAGGCAGGCAGGCAGCCAGCCAGCCAGCCAGGCAGCCAGCCAGCCAGCCAGCCAGCCAGCCAGCCAGGCAGCCAGCCAGCCAGGCAGCCAGCCAGCCAGCCAGCCAGCCAGCCAGCCAGCCAGCCAGGCAGCCAGCCAGCCAGCCAGCCAGCCAGCCAGCCAGCCAGCCAGCCAGCCAGGCAGCCAGCCAGCCACCCAGCCAGCCAGCCAGCCAGCCAGCCAGCCAGCCAGCCAGCCAGCCAGCCAGCCAGGCAGCCAGCCAGCCAGCCAGCCAGCCAGCCAGGCAGCCAGCCAGCCAGGCAGCCAGGCAGGCAGCCAGGCAGGCAGCCAGGCAGGCAGCCAGGCAGGCAGCCAGCCAGTCAGTCAGCCAGGCAGCCAGCCAGCCAGCCAGGCAGCCAGGCAGCCAGGCAGCCAGCCAGGCAGCCAGCCAGCCAGCCAGCCAGCCAGGCAGCCAGCCAGGCAGCCAGCCAGCCAGCCAGCCAGCCAGTCAGCCAGGCAGCCAGTCAGCCAGGCAGCCAGCCAGGCAGCCAGCCAGCCAGCCAGCCAGGCAGGCAGCCAGGCAGG
This sequence comes from Cherax quadricarinatus, assembly GCF_038502225.1. Classification (NCBI taxonomy): domain Eukaryota; kingdom Metazoa; phylum Arthropoda; class Malacostraca; order Decapoda; family Parastacidae; genus Cherax; species Cherax quadricarinatus. Next base: position 92,723 of record NW_027195904.1, on the reverse strand, counting down.
CAGCCAGGCAGGCAGCCAGCCAGCCAGCCAGGCAGGCAGCCAGCCAGCCAGCCAGGCAGCCAGGCAGCCAGCCAGCCAGGCAGCCAGCCAGCCAGGCAGCCAGCCAGCCAGGCAGCCAGCGAATCAGCTAGACAGCCAGCCAGCCAGAGGGCCAGCCATCCAGTCAGTCAGCCAGTCAGTCAGCCATTTTCAAGTTGTCTCACCATAAGAACTGTTTTTGTAAGAAAAATAACCAGCCTCCAGGAGGGATACCAGTCTCCTGGAGGGATACCAGCCTCCAGAAGGGATACCAGTCTCCTGGAGGGATACCAGCCTACAGGAGGGATACCAGCCTCCAGGAGGGATACCAGTCTCCTGGAGGGATACCAGCATCCAGGAGGGATGCCAGTCTCCTGGAGGGATACCAGCCTCCAGGAGGGATACCAGCCTCCAGGAGGGATACCAGTCTCCTGGAGGGATACCAGCCTCCAGGAGGGATACCACCCTCCAGGAGGGATACCACCCTCCAGGAGGGATACCAGTCTCAAGAAGGGATAGTAGCCTCCAGGAGGGATACCAGCCTCCAAGAGGGATAGCCTCCAGGAGGAATACCAGCCTCAAGAAGGGATACCAGCCTCCAGGAGGGATACCAGCCTCCAGGAGGGATACCAGCCTCAAGAAGGTACAGTAGCCTACAGGAGGGATACCAGCCTCCAGGAGGGAGACCAGTCTCCAGAAAGGATAGTAGCCTCCAGGAGGGATACCAGCCTCCAAGAGGGATACCAGCCTCCAGGAGGGATACCAGCCTTCACGAGGGATACCAGCCTCCACGATGGATACCAGCCTCCAGGAGAGATACCAGCCTCCAGAAGGGATACCAGTCTCAAGAAGGGATAGCCTCCAGGAGGGATACCAGCCTCCAAGAGGGATACCAGCCTCCAGGAGGGATACCAGCCTCCAAGAGGGATACCAGCCTCCAGGAGGGATACCAGCCTCCAGGAGGGATACCAGCCACCAAGAGGGACACCAGCCTCCAGGAGGGATACCACCCTACAAGAGGGATACCACCCTCGAAGAGGGATACTACCCTCCAGGAAGGATACCAGCCTCCAGGAGGGATACCAGTCTCAAGAAGGGATGGTAGCTTCCAGGAGGGATATAAGCCTCCAGGAGGGATACCAACCTCCAGGAGGGATACCAGCCTCCAAGAGGGATACCAGCCTCCAGAAGGGATACCAGTCTCAAGAAGGGATACCAGCCTCCAGGAGGGATACTAGCTTCCAAGAGGGATGCCAGTCTCCAGGAGGGATACCAGACTCCAGGAGGGATACCAGCCTCCAGGAGGGATACCAGTCTCAAGAAGGGATAGTAGCCTCCAGGAGGGATACCAGCCTCCAGGAGGGATACCAGTCTCAAGAACGGATAGTAGCCTCCATGAGGGATACCAGTCTCAAGAAGGGATAGTAGCCTCCAGGAGGGATACCAGTCTCAAGAAGAGATAGTAGCCTCCAAGAGGGATACCAGCCTCCAGGAAGGATACCAGTCTCAAGAAGGGATAGTAGCCTCCAGGAGGGATACCAGCCTCCAGGAGGTATACCACCCTCCAGGAGGGATACCAGCCTCCAGGAGGGATACCAGCCTGCAAGAGAAATACCAGTCTCAAGAAGGGATAGTAGCCTTCAGGAGGGATACCAGCCTCCAGGAGGGATACCAGTCTCAAGAAGGGATAGCCTCCAGGAGGGATACCAGCCTCAAGAAGGGATAGTAGCCTCCAGGAGGGATACCAACCTAGAGGAGGGATACCAGCCTCAAGAAGGGATAGTAGAATCCAGGAGGGATACCAGTCTCAAGAAGAGATAGTAGCCTCCAGGAGGGATACCAGTCTCAAGAAGGGATAGTATCCTCCTGGAGGGATACCAGCCTCCAGGAGGGATACCAGTCTCAAGAAGGGATAGTAGCCTCCAGGAGGGATACCAGCCTCCAGGAGGGATACCCTCCAGGAGGTATAACACCCTCCAATAGGGATACCACCCTCCAGGAGGGATACCAGTCTCCAAGAGGGATACCACCCTCCAAGGGGATACCAGCCTCCAAGAGGGATTCCATCCTCCAGGAGGGACACCAGCCTCCAAGAGGGATACCAGCCTCCAAGAGGGATACCACCCTCCAGGAGGGATACCAGCCTCCAAGAGGGATACCATCCTCCAATAGGGATACCACCCTCCAGGAGGGATACCATCCTCCAAGAGGGATACCAGCCTCCAAGAGGGATACCATCCTCCAGGAGGGATACCAGCCTCCAAGAGGGATACCATCCTCCAGGAGGGATACCATCCTCCAGGAGGGATACCATCCTCCAAGAGGGATACCATCCTCCAGGAGGGATACCATCCTCCAGGAGGGATACCATCCTCCAAGAGGGATACCATCCTCCAGGAGGGATACCAGCCTTCAGAAAGAGGATCTCATAAATTCTTTCTAGTCCCATTCCTCACCCCCTCTCACCCTCACCCCCCTCCTTCCCTCCTCTCCTCTCCTTGGAAGCCGGTGCCAGCCCAGTGCCTGGCGCCAGACAACTTTCTACTTAGGGATGCCAGGACCTGGCTCTCTTCCAGGCTTCCTTACCTTATTGGCTTGGCACCACTCACTCTCACTCTATCTTCTTTGCTCTCTCACCTCTCCCTGCCCTCTCTCACCTCTCCCTGCCCTCTCTCACCTCTCCCTGCCCTCTCTCACCTATCCCTGCCCACTCTCACCTCTCTCTGCCCTCTCTCGCCTCTCCCTGCCCCATCTCACCTCACCCTGCCCTCTCTCTCTCACCTCTTCCTGCCCTCTCTCACCTCTCCCTGCCCACTCTCACCTCTCCCTGCCCACTCTCACCTCTCCCTGCCCTCTCTCACCTCTCCCTGCCCTCTCTCACCTCTCCCTGCCCACTCTCACCTATCCCTGCCCCCTCTCACCTCTCCCTGACCTCTCTCACCTCTCCCTGCCCTCTCTCATCACTCCCTGCCCACTCTCACCTCTCCCTGCCCACTCTCACCTCTCCCTGCCCCCTCTCACCTCTCCCTGACCTCTCTCACCTCTCCCTGCCCTCTCTCATCACTCCCTGCCCTCTCTCACCTCTCCCTGCCCACTCTCACCTCTCCCTGCCCCCTCTCACCTCTCCCTGACCTCTCTCACCTCTCCCTGCCCTCTCTCATCACTCCCTGCCCACTCTCACCTCTCCCTGCCCACTCTCACCTCTCCCTGCCCACTCTCACCTCTCCCTGACCTCTCTCACCTCTCCCTGCCCTCTCTCATCACTCCCTGCCCTCTCTCACCTCTCCCTGCCCACTCTCACCTCTCCCTGACCTCTCTCACCTCTCCCTGCCGTCTCATCACTCGCTGCCCACTCTCACCTCTCCCTGCCCCCTCTCACCTCTCCCTGCCCACTCTCACCTCTCCCTGCCCTCTCTCACCACTCCCTGCCCACTCTCACCTCTCCCTGCCCTCTCTCACCTCTCCCTGCCCACTCTCACCTCTCCCTGCCCTCTCTCACCTCTCCCTGCCCACTCTCACCTCTCCCTTCTCAATCTCACCTCTCCCTGACCTCACTCACCTCTCCCTGACCTCTTTCATCACTCCCTGCCCACTCTCACCTCTCCCTGACCTCTCTCACCTCTCCCTGCCCTATCTCACCTCTCCCTGCATACTCTCACCTCTCCCTGCATACTCTCACCTCTCCCTGCCCACTCTCACCTCTCCCTGACCTCTCTCACCTCTCCCTGCCCTCTCTCATCACTCCCTGCCCACTCTCACCTCTCCCTGTCCCCTCTCACCTCTCCCTGACCTCTCTCACCTCTCCCTGCCCACTCTCACCACTCCCTGCCCACTCTCACCTCTCCCTGCCCTCTCTCACCTCTCCCTGACCTCTCTCACCTCTCCCTGACCTCTCTCACCTCTCCCTGACCTCTCTCACCACTCCCTGCCCACTCTCACCTCTCCCTGCCCACTCTCACCTCTCCCTGCCCACTCTCACCTCTCCCTGCCCACTCTCACCTCTCCCTGACCTCTCTCACCTCTCCTCCCTGACCTCTCTCACCTCTCCCTGCCCTCTCTCACCACTCCCTGCCCTCTCTCACCACTCCCTGCCCACTTTCACCTCTCCCTGCCCTCTCTCACCTCTCCCTGACCTCTCTCACCACTCCCTGCCCTCTCTCACCACTCCCTGCCCTCTCTCACCTCTCCCTGCCCTCTCTCACCTCTCCCTGACCTCTCTCACCACTCCCTGCCCTCTCTCACCACTCCCTGCCCACTCTCACCTCTCCCTGACCTCTCTCACCTCTCCCTGACCTCTCTCACCTCTCCCTGCCCTATCTCGCCACTCCCTGCCCACTGTCACCTCTCCCTGCCCACTCTCACCTCTCCCTGCCCACTCTCATCTCTCCCTGCCCACTCTCACCTCTCCCTCACCTCTCCCTACCCTCTTTCATCACTCCCTGCCCACTCTCACCTCTCCCTGCCCTCTCTCATCACTCCCTGCCCACTCTCACCTCTCCCTGCCCCCTCTCACCTCTCCCTGCCCACTATCACCTCTCCCTGCCCTCTCTCACCACTCCCTGCCCACTCTCACCTCTCCCTGCCCCCTCTCACCTCTCCCTGCCCACTCTCACCTCTCCCTGCCCTCTCTCACCTCTCCCTGCCCACTCTCACCTCTCTCTGACCACTCTCACCTCTCCCTGACCTCTCTCATCACTCCCTGCCCACTCTCACCTCTCCCAGCCCACTCTCACCTCTCCCTGACCTCTCTTACCTCTCCCTGCCCTCTCTCATCACTCCCTGCCCACTCTCACCTCTCCCTGCCCCCTCTCACCTCTCCTTGACCTCTCTCACCTCTCCCTGCCCACTCTCACCACTCCCTGCCCACTCTCACCTCTCCCTGCCCACTTTCACCTCTCCCTGCCCACTCTCACCTCTCCCTGCCCCCTCTCACCTCTCCCTGCCCACTATCACCTCTCCCTGCCCACTCTCACCACTCCCTGCCCACTCTCACCTCTCCCTGCCCCCTCTCACCTCTCCCTGCCCACTATCACCTCTCCCTGCCCTCTCTCACCACTCCCTGCCCACTCTCACCTCTCCCTGCCCACTCTCACCTCTCCCTGCCCTCTCTCACCTCTCCCTGCCCACTCTCACCTCTCTCTGACCACTCTCACCTCTCCCAGACCACTCTCACCTCTCCCTGACCACTCTCAACACTCCCTGCCCACTCTCACCTCTCCCTGACCACTCTAACCTCTCCCTGCCCTCTCTCATCACTCCCTACCCACTCTCACCTCTCCCTGCCCCCTCTCACCTCTCCTTGACCTCTCTCACCTCTCACTGCCCACTCTCACCACTCCCTGCCCACTCTCACCTCTCCCTGCCCACTTTCACCTCTCCCTGCCCACTCTCACCTCTTCCTGACCTCTCTCACCTCTCCCTGACCTCTCTCACCTCTCCCTGACCTCTCTCACCACTCCCTGCCAACTCTCACCTCTCCCTGCCCACTCTCACCTCTCCCTGCCCCCTCTCACCTCTCCTTGACCTCTCTCACCTCTCCCTGCCCACTCTCACCAATCCCTGCCCACTCTCACCTCTCCCTGCCCACTTTCACCTCTCCCTGCCCACTCTCACCTCTTCCTGACCTCTCTCACCTCTCCCTGACCTCTCTCACCTCTCCCTGACCTCTCTCACCACTCCCTGCCAACTCTCACCTCTCCCTGCCCACTCTCACCTCTCCCTGCCCTCTCTCACCACTCCCTGCCCACTCTCACCTCTCCCTGCCCTCTCTCACCACTCCCTGCCCACTCTCACCACTCCCTGCGCACTCTCACCACTCCCTGCCCACTCTCACCACTCCCTGCCCTCCCTCACATCTCCCTGACCTCTCTCACCTCTCCCTGACCTCTCTCACCTCTCCCTGACCTCTCTCACCTCTCCCTGACCTCTCTCACCTCTCCCTGCCCTCTCTCACCACTCCCTGCCCACTCTCACCACTCCCTGCCCACTCTCACCACTCCCTGCCCACTCTCACCACTCCCTGCCCTCCCTCACCTCTCCCTGACCTCTCTCACCTCTCCCTGACCTCTCTCACCTCTCCCTGACCTCTCTCACCTCTCCCTGACCTCTCTCACCTCTCCCTGACCTTTCTCACCTCTCCCTGCCCTCTCTCACCACTCCCAGCCCACTCTCACCTCTCCCTGCCCACTCTCACCTCTCCCTGCCCACTCTCACCTCTCCCTGACCTCTCTCACCTCTCCCTGACCTCTCTCACCTCTCCCTGCCCTCTCTCACCACTCCCTGCCCTCTTTCACCTCTCCCTGCCCACTCTCACCTCTCCCTGACCTCTCTCACCTCTCCCTGACCTCTTTCACCTCTCCCTCTCCTCTCTCACCTCTCCCTGCCCTCTCTCACCACTCCTTGCCCTCTCTCACCACTCCCTGCCCTCTCTCACCTCTCCCTGCCCACTCTCACCTCTCCCTGCCCACTCTCACCTGTCCCTGACCTCTCTCACCTCTCCCTGACCTCTCTCACCTCTCCCTGCCCACTCTCACCTCTCCCTGACCTCTCTCACCTCTCCCTGACCTCTCTCACCTCTCCCTCTCCTCTCTCACCTCTCCCTGCCCTCTCTCACCGCTCCTTGCCCTCTCTCACCACTCCCTGCCCTCTCTCACCTCTCCCTGCCCACTCTCACCTCTCCCTGCCCACTCTCACCTCTCCCTGACCTCTCTCACCTCTCCCTGACCTCTCTCACCTCTCCCTGACCTCTCTCACCTCTCCCTGACCTCTCTCACCTCTCCCTGCCCTCTCTCACCACTCCCTGCCCACTCTCACCTATCCCTGCACTCTCACCACCACTAACACCACCAGTTACACCACCACTAACACCACCACTAACACCACCACTAACACCACCACTAACACCATCACTAACACCACCAGTAACACCACCACTAACACCACCACTAACACCACCACTAACACCACCACTAACACCACCACTAACACCACCACTAACACCACCACTAACACCACCACTAACACCACCAGTAACACCACCACTAACACCACCACTAACACCACCAGTAACACCACCACTAACACCACTAACACCACCACTAACACCACCACTAACACCACCACTAACACCACCACTAACACCACCACTAACACCACCAGTAACACCACCACTAACACCACCACTAACACCACCACTAACACCACCACTAACACCACCACTAACACCACCACTAACACCACCACTAACACCACCACTAACACCACCAGTAACACCACCACTAACACCACCACTAACACCACCACTAACACCACCACTAACACCACCACTAACACCACCCCTAACACCACCACTAACACCACCACTAACACCACCACTAACACCACCACTAACACCACCACTAACACCACCACTAACACTACCAGTAACACCATCACTAACACCACCACTAACACCACCACTAACACCACCACTAACACCACCACTAACACCACCACTAGCACCACCACTAACACTACCAGTAACACCATCACTAACACCATCACTAACACCACCACTAACACCACCACTAACACTACCAGTAACACCATCACTAACACCACCAGTAACACCACCAGTAACACCACCAGTAACACCACCACTAACACCGCCACTAACACCACCACTAACACCACTAACACCACCACTAACACCACCACTAACACCATCAACACTAGCACCTCGCTCAACCACTCAGGTTGTCACCACTCAGAGCGACTCGCCCATCAGAAATCTTCACTCAGGGACCAATAATTATAACTGACAGAATAATCACCACAGTAATTACAAGCTCCATGGAACCATGGTTAATAATAATCAACATTTTTGTTCAAGTTATAATCATTGCAAGAACCAGAATTTTCATAATAATAGCAATAATAATAATAATAATATTAACAATATTTCTATTATTTTAAACCATACCCCCGGCCGGGATTGAACCCGCGGTCATAGAGTCTCAAAACTCCAGCCCGTCGCGTTAGCCACTAGACCAGCTAGCCACAATAAGATTCATCCAACTAGATATATTTCTACACCATTTTAATTATAATTATTATTATTATTATTATTGGGAACCAAAACAGGTTATGATGGGCCCTGAATCAACCAAAACAAGTTATGATGGACCCTGAATCAACCAAAACAAGTTATGATGGACCCTGAATCAACCAAAACAAGTTATGATGGATCCTGAATCAACCAAAACAGGTTATGATGGGCCCTGAATCAACCAAAACAGGTTATGATGGGCCCTGAACCAACCAAAACAGGTTATGATGGGCCCTGAATCAACCAAAACAGGTTATGATGGGCCCTGAATCAACCAAAACAGGTTATGATGGGCCCTGAACCAACCAAAACAGGTTATGATGGGCCCTGAATCAACCAAAACAGGTTATGATGGGCCCTGAATCAACCAAAACAGATTATGATGGGCCCTGAACCAACCAAAACAGGTTACGATGGGCCCTGAATCAACCAAAAGAGGTTATGATGGTCCCTGAATCAACCAAAACAGGTTATGATGGGCCCTGAATCAACCAAAACAAGTTATGATGCGCCCTGAATCAACCAAAACAGGTTATGATGGGCCCTGAATCAAACAAAACAAGTTATGATGGACCCTGAATCAATCAAAACAGGTTATGATGGGCCCTGAATCAACCAAAACAGGTTATGATGGGCCCTGAATCAACCAAAACAGGTTATGATGGGCCCTGAATCAACCAAAACAGGTTATGATGGGCCCTGAATCAACCAAAACAGGTTATGATGGGCCCTGAATCAACCAAAACAGGTTATGATGGGCCCTGAATCAACCAAAACAGGTTATGATGGGCCCTGAATCAACCAAAACAGGTTATGATGGGCCCTGAATCAACCAAAACAGGTTATGATAGGCCCTGAATCAACCAAAATAAGTTATGATGGGCCCTGAATCAACCAAAACAAGTTATGATGGGCCCTGAATCAACCAAAACAGGTTTTGATGGGCCCTGAATCAACCAAAACAGGTTATGATGGGCCCTGAATCAACCAAAACAGGTTATGATGGGCCCTGAATCAACCAAAACAGGTTATGATGGGCCCTGAATCAACCAAAACAAGTTATGATGGGCCCTGAATCAACCAAAACAAGTTATGATGGGCACTGAATCAACCAAAACAGGTTATGATGGGCCCTGAATCAACCAAAACAGGTTATGATGGGCCCTGAATCAACCAAAACAGGTTATGATGGGCCCTGAATCAATCAAAACAAGTTATGATGGGCCCTGAATCACCCAAAACAAGTTATGATGGGCCCTGAATCAACCAAAACAGGTTATGATGGGCCCTGAATCAACCAAAACAGGTTATGATGGGACCTGAATCAACCAAAACAGGTTATGATGGGCCCTGAATCAACCAAAACAGGTTATGATGGGCCCTGAATCAACCTAAAACAGGTTATGATGGGCCCTGAATCAACCAAAACAGGTTATGATGGGACCTGAATCAACCAAAACAGGTTATGATGGGCCCTGAATCAACCAAAACAGGTTATGATGGGCCCTGAATAAACCAAAACAGGTTATGATGGGCCCTGAATAAACCAAAACAGGTTATGATGGGCCCTGAATCAACCAAAACAGGTTATGATGGGCCCTGAATCAACCAAAACAGGTTATGATGGGCCCTGAATCAACCAAAACAGGTTATGATGGGCCCTGAATCAACCAAAACAGGTTATGATGGGCCCTGAATCAATCAAAACAGGTTATGATGGGCCCTGAATCAACCAAAACAGGTTATGATGGGCCCTGAATCAACCAAAACAGGTTATGATGAGCCCTGAATCAACCAAAACAGGTTATGATGGGCCCTGAATCAACCAAAACAGGTTATGATGGGCTATGAATCAACCAAAACAGGTTATGATGGGCCCTGAATCAACCAAAACAGGTTATGATGGGCCCTGAATCAACCAAAACAGGTTATGATGGGCCCTGAATCAACCAAAACAGGTTATGATGGGCCCTGAATCAACCAAAACAGGTTATCATGGGCCCTGAATCAATCAAAACAGGTTATGATGGGCCCTGAATCAACCAAAACAGGTTATGATGGGCCCTGAATCAACCAAAACAGGTTATGATGGGCCCTGAATCAACCAAAACAGGTTATGATGAGCCCTGAATCAACCAAAACAGGTTATGATGGGCCCTGAATCAACCAAAACAGGTTATGATGGGCCCTGAATCAACCAAAACAGGTTATGATGGGCCCTGAATCAACCAAAACAGGTTATGATGGGCCCTGAATCAACCAAAACAAATTATGATGGGCCCTGAATCAACCAAAACAAGTTACGATAGGCCCTGAATCAACCAAAACACGTTATGATGGGCCCTGAATCAACCAAAACAGGTTATGATGGGCCCTGAATCAACCAAAACAGGTTATGATGGGCCTTGAATCAACCAAAACAGGTTATGATGCGCCCTGAATCAACCAAAACAGGTTATGATGGGCCCTGAATCAACCAAAACAAGTTATGCTGGGCCCTGAATCAACCAAAACAAGTTATGATGGGCCCTGAATCAACCAAAACAGGTTATGATGGGCCCTGAATCAACCAAAACAGGTTATGATGGGCCCTGAATCAACCAAAACAGGTTATGATGGGCCCTGAATCAACCAAAACAGTTTATGATGGGCCCTGAATCAACCAAAACAGGTTATGATGGGCCCTGAATCAACCAAAACAGGTTATGATGGGCCCTGAATCAACCAAAACAGGTTATGATGGGCCCTGAATCAACCAAAACAGGTTATGATGGGCCCTGAATCAATCAAAACAAGTTATGATGGGCCCTGAATCAACCAAAACAGGTTATGATGGGCCCTGAATCAATGAAAACAGGTTATGATGGGCCCTGAATCAACCAAAACAGGTTATGATGGGCCCTGAATCAACCAAAACAGGTTATGATGGGCCCTGAATCAACCAAAACAGGTTATGATGAGCCCTGAATCAACCAAAACAGGAAACTGGTTATGATGGGCCCTGAATCAACCAAAACAGGTTATGATGGGCCCTGAATCAATCAAAACAGGTTATGATGGGCCCTGAATCAACCAAAACAGGTTATGATGGGCCCTGAATCAACCAAAACAGGTTATGATGAGCCCTGAATCAACCAAAACAGGTTATGATGGGCCCTGAATCAACCAAAACAGGTTATGATGGGCCCTGAATCAACCAAAACAGGTTATGATGGGCCCTGAATCAACCAAAACAGGTTATGATGGGCCCTGAATCAACCAAAACAGGTTATGATGGGCCCTGAATCAACCAAAACATGTTATGATGGGCCCTGAATCAACCAAAACAGGTTATGATGGGCCCTGAATCAACCAAAACAGGTTATCATGGGCCGTGAATCAACCAAAACAGGTTATGATGAGCCCTGAATCAACCAAAACAGGTTATGATGGGCCCTGAATCAACCAAAACAGGTTATGATGGGCCCTGAATCAACCAAAACAGGTTATGATGGGCCCTGAATCAACCAAAACAGGTTATGATGGGCCCTGAATCAACCAAAACAAGTTATGATGGGCCCTGAATCAACCAAAACAGGTTATGATGGGCCATGAATCAACCAAAACAGGTTATGATGGGCCCTGAATCAACCAAAACAGGTTATGATGGGCCCTGAATCAACCAAAACAGGTTATGATGGGCCCTGAATCAACCAAAACAGGTTATGATGGGCCCTGAATCAACCAAAACAGGTTATGATGGGCCCTGAATCAACCAAAACAGGTTATGATGGGCCCTGAATCAACCAAAACAGGTTATGATGGGCCCTGAATCAACCAAAACAGGTTATGATGGGCCCTGAATCAACCAAAACAGGTTATGATGGGCCCTGAATCAACCAAAACAGGTTATGACGGGCTCTGAGTCAATCAAAACAGGTTATGATTGGCCCTGAATCAACCAAAACAGGTTATGATGGGCCCTGAATTAACCAATACAGGTTATGATGAGCCCTGAATCAACCAAAACAGGTTATGATGGGCCCTGAATCAACCAAAACAGGTTATGATGGGCCCTGAATCAACCAAAACAGGTTATCATGGGCCCTGAATCAATCAAAACAGGTTATGATGGGCCCTGAATCAACCAAAACAGGTTATGATGGGCCCTGAATCAACCAAAACAGGTTATGATGGGCCCTGAATCAACCAAAACAGGTTATGATGAGCCCTGAATCAACCAAAACAGGTTATGATGGGCCCTGAATCAACCAAAACAGGTTATGATGGGTCCTGAATCAACCAAAACAGGTTATGATGGGCTCTGAATCAAGCAAAACAGGTTATGATGGGCCCTGAATCAAGCAAAACAGGTTATGATGGGCCCTGAATCAACCAAAACAGGTTATGATGGGCCCTGAATCAACCAAAACAGGTTATGATGGGCCCTGAATCAACCAAAACAGGTTATGATGGGCCCTGAATCAACCAAAACAGGTTATGATGGGCCCTGAATCAACCAAAACAGGTTATGATGGGCCCTGAATCAACCAAAACAGGTTATGATGGGCCCTGAATCAACCAAAACAGGTTATAATGGGCCCTGAATCAACCAAAACAGGTTATGATGGGCCCTGAATCAACCAAAACATGTTATGATGGGCCCTGAATCAACCAAAACAGGTTATGATGGGCCCTGAATCAACCAAAACAGGTTATCATGGGCCCTGAATCAATCAAAACAGGTTACGATGGGTCCTGAATCAACCAAAACAGGTTATGATGGGCCCTGAATCAACCAAAACAGGTTATGATGGGACCTGAATCAACCAAAACAGGTTATGATGAGTCCTGAATCAACCAAAACAGGTTATGATGGGCCCTGAATCAACCAAAACAGGTTATGATGGGCCCTGAATCAACCAAAACAGGTTATGATGGGCCCTGAATCAACCAAAACAAGTTATGATGGGCCCTGAATCAACCAAAACAAGTTATGATGGGCCCTGAATCAACCAAAACAGGTTATGATGGGCCCTGAATCAACCAAAACAGGTTATGATGGGCCCTGAATCAACCAAAACAGGTTATGATGGGCCCTGAATCAACCAAAACAGGTTATGATGGGCCCTGAATCAACCAAAACAGGTTATGATGGGCCCTGAATCAACCAAAACAGGTTATGATGGGCACTGAATCAACCAAAACAGGTTATGATGGGCCCTGAATCAACCAAAACAGGTTATGATGGGCCCTGAATCAACCAAAACAGGTTATGATGGGCCCTGAATCAACCAAAACAGGTTATGACGGGCCCTGAGTCAATCAAAACAGGTTATGATTGGCCCTGAATCAACCAAAACAGGTTATGATGGGCCCTGAATTAACCAATACAGGTTATGATGAGCCCTGAATCAACCAAAACAGGTTATGATGGGCCCTGAATCAACCAAAACAGGTTATGATGGGCCCTGAATCAACCAAAACAGGTTATCATGGGCCCTGAATCAATCAAAACAGGTTATCATGGGCCCTGAATCAACCAAAACAGGTTATGATGGGCCCTGAATCAACCAAAACAGGTTATGATGGGCCCTGAATCAACCAAAACAGGTTATGATGAGCCCTGAATCAACCAAAACAGGTTATGATGGGCCCTGAATCAACCAAAACAGGTTATGATGGGCCCTGAATCAACCAAAACAGGTTATGATGGGTCCTGAATCAACCAAAACAGGTTATGATGGGCTCTGAATCAAGCAAAACAGGTTATGATGGGCCCTGAATCAAGCAAAACAGGTTATGATGGGCCCTGAATCAACCAAAACAGGTTATGATGGGCCCTGAATAAACCAAAACAGGTTATGATGGGCCCTGAATCAACCAAAACAGGTTATGATGGGCCCTGAATCAACCAAAACAGGTTATGATGGGCCCTGAATCAACCAAAACAGGTTATGATGGGCCCTGAATCAACCAAAACAGGTTATGATGGGCCCTGAATCAACCAAAACAGGTTATGATGGGCCCTGAATCAACCAAAACAGGTTATGATGGGCCCTGAATCAACCAAAACAGGTTATGATGGGCCCTGAATCAACCAAAACAGGTTATGATGGCCCTGAATCAACCAAAACAGGTTATGATGGGCCCTGAACCAACCAAAACAGGTCAACCAAGCTGGATACCTCACCCACCCATGTAAAGGAGTGATGGAGATCTGTCAACAAGAATAAAACCTTGAAGTGAAAGCTTATTCAGCTCTCTTGTCGACAGTGATGGAATAATGGCAACATAGGTTGGTAGACAGCAACCACCCAGGGAAGTACTACCGTCCTGCCAGATGACTGTGAAACAGAAACCTGTAACTGTTTTGCATGATGGTAGGATTGCTGGTGTCTTTTTCTGTCTCATAAACACGCTAGATAACAGGGATATCTTGCTACTCCAACTTACACTTTGGTCACACTTCACAGACACGCACATGCATATATATATACATACATCTAGGTTTTTCTCCTTTTTCTAAATAGCTCTTGTTCTTCTTTATTTCTTCTATTGTCCATGGGGAAGTGGAAAAGAATCTTTCCTCCGTAAGCCATGCGTGTCGTATGAGGCGACTAAAATGCCGGGAGCAATGGGCTAGTAACCCCTTCTCCTGTAGACATTTACTAAAAAAGAGAAGAAGAAAAACTTTATAAAACTGGGATGCTTGAATGTGCGTGGATGTAGTGCGGATGACAAGAAACAGATGATTGCTGATGTTATGAATGAAAAGAAGTTGGATGTCCTGGCCCTAAGCGGAACAAAGCTGAAGGGGGTAGGGGAGTTTCAGTGGGGGGAAATAAATGGGATTAAATCTGGAGTATCTGAGAGAGTTAAAGCAAAGGAAGGGGTAGCATTAATGTTGAATGATCAGTTATGGAAGGAGAAAAGAGAATATGAATGTGTAAATGCAAGAATTATGTGGATTAAAGTAAAGGTTGGATGCGAGAAGTGGGTCATAATAAGCGTGTATGCACCTGGAGAAGAGAGGAATGCAGAGGAAAGAGAGAGATTTTGGGAGATGTTAAGTGAATGTATAGGAGCCTTTGAACCAAGTGAGAGAGTAATTGTGGTAGGGGACCTGAATGCTAAAGTAGGAGAAACTTTTAGAGAGGGTGTGGTAGGTAAGTTTGGGGTGCCAGGTGTAAATGATAATGGGAGCCCTTTGATTGAACTTTGTATAGAAAGGGGTTTAGTTATAGGTAATACATATTTTAAGAAAAAGAGGATAAATAAGTATACAAGATATGATGTAGGGCGAAATGACAGTAGTTTGTTGGATTATGTATTGGTAGATAAAAGACTGTTGAGTAGACTTCAGGATGTACATGTTTATAGAGGGGCCACAGATATATCAGATCACTTTTTAGTTGTAGCTACACTGAGAGTAAAAGGTAGATGGGGTACAAGGAGAATAGAAGCATCAGGGAAGAGAGAGGTGAAGGTTTATAAACTAAAAGAGGAGGCAGTTAGGGAAAGATATAAACAGCTATTGGAGGATAGATGGGCTAATGAGAGCATAGGCAATGGGGTCGAAGAGGTATGGGGTAGGTTTAAAAATGTAGTGTTAGAGTGTTCAGCAGAAGTTTGTGGTTACAGGAAAGTGGGTGCGGGAGGGAAGAGGAGCGATTGGTGGAATGATGATGTAAAGAGAGTAGTAAGGGAGAAAAAGTTAGGATATGAGAAGTTTTTACAAAGTAGAAGTGATGCAAGGAGGGAAGAGTATATGGAGAAAAAGAGAGAGGTTAAGAGAGTGGTGAAGCAATGTAAAAAGAGAGCAAATGAGAGAGTGGGTGAGAGGTTATCAACAAATTTTGTTGAAAATAAGAAAAAGTTTTGGAGTGAGATTAACAAGTTAAGGAAGCCTAGAGAACAAATGGATTTGTCAGTTAAAAATAGGAGAGGAGAGTTATTAAATGGAAAGTTAGAGGTATTGGGAAGATTGAGGGAATATTTTGAGGAATTTTTAAATGTTGATGAAGATAGGGAAGCTGTGATTTCGTGTATAGGGCAAGGAGGAATAACATCTTGTAGGAGTGAGGAAGAGCCAGTTGTGAGTGTGGGGGAAGTTCGTGAGGCAGTAGGTAAAACGAAAGGGGGTAAGGCAGCCGGGATTGATGGGATAAAGATAGAAATGTTAAAAGCAGGTGGGGATATAGTTTTGGAGTGGTTGGTGCAATTTAATAAATGTATGGAAGAGGGTAAGGTACCTAGAGATTGGCAGAGAGCATGCATAGTTCCTTTGTATAAAGGCAAAGGGGACAAAAGAGAGAGCAAAAATTATAGGGGGATAAGTCTGTTGAGTATACCTGGTAAAGTGTATGGTAGAGTTATTATTGAAAGAATTAAAAGTAAGACGGAGAATAGGATAGCAGATGAACAAGGAGGCTTTAGGAAAGGTAGGGGGTGTGTGGACCAGGTGTTTACAGTGAAACATATAAGTGAACAGTATTTAGATAAGGCTAAAGAGGTCTTTGTGGCATTTATGGATTTGGAAAAGGCGTATGACAGGGTGGATAGGGGGGCAATGTGGCAGATGTTGCAAGTGTATGGTGTAGGAGGTAGGTTACTGAAAGCAGTGAAGAGTTTTTACGAGGATAGTGAGGCTCAAGTTAGAGTATGTAGGAAAGAGGGAAATTATTTCCCAGTAAAAGTAGGCCTTAGACAAGGATGTGTGATGTCACCGTGGTTGTTTAATATATTTATAGATGGGGTTGTAAGAGAAGTAAATGCGAGGGTCTTGACAAGAGGCGTGGAGTTAAAAGATAAAGAATCACACAAAGTGGGAGTTGTCACAGTTGCTCTTTGCTGATGACACTGTGCTCTTGGGAGATTCTGAAGAGAAGTTGCAGAGATTGTTGAATGAATTTGGTAGGGTATGTAAAAGAAGAAAATTAAAAGTGAATACAGGAAAGAGTAAGATGATGAGGATGACAAAAATATTAGGTGATGAAAGATTGGATATCAGATTGGAGGGAGAGAGTATGGAGGAGGTGAATGTATTCAGATATTTGGGAGTGAACGTGTCAGCGGATGGGTCTATGAAAGATGAGGTGAATCATAGAATTGATGAGGGGAAAAGGGTGAGTGGTGCACTTAGGAGTCTGTGGAGACAAAGAACTTTGTCCTTGGAGGCAAAGAGGGGAATGTATGAGAGTATAGTTTTACCAACACTCTTATATGGGTGTGAAGCATGGGTGATGAATGTTGCAGCGAGGAGAAGGCTGGAGGCAGTGGAGATGTCGTGTCTGAGGGCAATGTGTGGTGTGAATATAATGCAGAGAATTCGTAGTTTGGAAGTTAGGAGGAGGCGCGGGATTACCAAAACTGTTGTCCAGAGGGCTGAGGAAGGGTTGTTGAGGTGGTTCGGACATGTAGAGAGAATGGAGAGAAACAGAATGACTTCAAGAGTGTATCAGTCTGTAGTGGAAGGAAGGCGGGGTAGGGGTCGGCCTAGGAAAGGTTGGAGGGAGGGGGTAAAGGAGGTTTTGTGTGCGAGGGGCTTGGACTTCCAGCAGGCGTGCGTGAGCGTGTTTGATAGGAGTGAATGGAGACGAATGGTTTTTAATACTTGACGTGCTGTTGGAGTGTGAGCAAAGTAACATTTATGAAGGGGTTCAGGGAAACCGGCAGGCCGGACTTGAGTCCTGGAGATGGGAAGTACAGTGCCTGCACTCTGAAGGAGGGGTGTTAATGTTGCAGTTTAAAAACTGTAGTGTAAAGCACCCTTCTGGCAAGACAGTGATGGAGTGAATGATGGTGAAAGTTTTTCTTTTTCGGCCACCCTGCCTTGGTGGGAATCGGCCAGTGTGTTAATAATAATAATAAATAGAGCCTGCTAGGTATATACAAGCTCTGGTATATACAAGCTCTGGCATATACAAGCTCTGGCATATACAAGCTCTGGTATATACAAGCTCTGGTATATACAAGCTCTGGTATATACAAGGTCTGGTATACCTGGAGTTTACCTGGAGAGAGTTTCGGGGGTCAATGCCCCTGCGGCCCGGTCTGTGACCAGGCCTCCTGGTGGATCAGCGCCTGATCAACCAGGCTGTTGCTGCTGGCTGCACGCAAACCAACGTACGAGCCACAGCCCGGCTGATCAGGAACTGACTTTAGGTGCTTGTCCAGTGCCAGCTTGAAGACTGCCAGGGGTCTGTTGGTAATCCCCCTTATGTGTGCTGGGAGGCAGTTGAACAGTCTCGGGCCCCTGACACTTATTGTATGGTCTCTTAACGTGCTAGTGACACCCCTGCTTTTCATTGGGGGGATGGTGCATCGTCTGCCAAGTCTTTTGCTTTCGTAGTGAGTGATTTTCGTGTGCAAGTTCGGTACTAGTCCCTCTAGGATTTTCCAGGTGTATATAATCATGTATCTCTCCCTCCTGCGTTCCAGGGAATACAGGTTTAGAAACCTCAAGCGCTCCCAGTAATTGAGGTGTTTTATCTCCGTTATGCGCGCCGTGAAAGTTCTCTGTACATTTTCTAGGTCGGCAATTTCACCTGCCTTGAAAGGTGCTGTTAGAGTGCAGCAATATTCCAGCCTAGATAGAACAAGTGACCTGAAGAGTGTCATCATGGGCTTGGCCTCCCTAGTTTTGAAGGTTCTCATTATCCATCCTGTCATTTTTCTAGCAGATGCGATTGATACAATGTTATGGTCCTTGAAGGTGAGATCCTCCGACATAATCACTCCCAGGTCTTTGACGTTGGTGTTTCCCTCTATTTTGTGGCCAGAATTTGTTTTGTACTCTGATGAAGATTTAATTTCCTCATGTTTACCATATCTGAGTAATTGAAATTTCTCATCGTTGAACTTCATATTGTTTTCTGCAGCCCACTGAAAGATTTGGTTGATGTCCGCCTGGAGCCTTGCAGTGTCTGCAATGGAAGACACTGTCATGCAGATTCGGGTGTCATCTGCAAAGGAAGACACGGTGCAGTGGCTGACATCCTTGTCTATGTCGGATATGAGGATGAGGAACAAGATGGGAGCTAGTACTGTGCCTTGTGGAACAGAGCTTTTCACCGTAGCTGCCTCGGACTTTACTCTGTTGAGGACTACTCTCTGTGTTCTGTTAGTGAGGAAATTATAGATCCATCGACCGACTTTTCCTGTTATTCCTTTAGCGCGCATTTTGTGCGCTATTACGCCATGGTCACACTTGTCGAAGGCTTTTGCAAAGTCTGTATATATTACATCTGCATTCTTTTTGTCTTCTAGTGCATTTAGGACCTTGTCGTAGTGATCCAGTAGTTGAGACAGACAGGAGCGACCTGTTCTAAACCCATGTTGCCCTGGGTTGTGTAACTGATGGGTTTCTAGATGGGTGGTGATCTTGCTTCTTAGGACCCTTTCAAAGATTTTTATGATATGGGATGTTAGTGCTATTGGTCTGTAGTTCTTTGCTGTTGCTTTACTGCCCCCTTTGTGGAGTGGGGCTATGTCTGTTGTTTTTAGTAACTGAGGGACGACCCCCGTGTCCATGCTCCCTCTCCATAGGATGGAAAAGGCTCGTGATAGGGGCTTCTTGCAGTTCTTGATGAACACAGAGTTCCATGAGTCTGGCCCTGGGGCAGAGTGCATGGGCATGTCATTTATCGCCTGTTCGAAGTCATTTGGCGTCAGGATAACATCGGATAGGCTTGTGTTAATCAAATTTTGTGGCTCTCTCATAAAAAATTAATTTTGATCTTCGACTCTCAGTCTGGTTAGCGGCTTGCTAAAAACTGAGTCATATTGGGACTTGAGTAGCTCACTCATTTCCTTGCTGTCATCTGTGTAGGACCCATCTTGTTTAAGTAGGGGCCCAATACTGGGCGTTGTTCTCGATTTTGATTTGGCATAGGAGAAGAAATACTTTGGGTTTCTTTCGATTTCATTTATAGCTTTTAGTTCTTCCCGCGATTCCTGACTCCTAAAGGATTCTTTTAGCTTAAGTTCGATGCTTGCAATTTCTCTGACCAGTGTCTCCCTGCGCATTTCAGATATATTGACCTCTTTTAGCCGCTCTGTTATTCTTTTCCGTCGCCTGTAAAGGGAGCGCCTGTCTCTTTCTATTTTACATCTACTCCTCCTTTTTCTTAGAGGAATAAGCCTTGTGCATACATCGAGTGCCACCGAGTTAATCTGTTCTAGGCATAAGTTTGGGTCTGTGTTGCTTAGTATATCTTCCCAGCTTATATCGGTTAGGACTTGGTTTACTTGGTCCCACTTTATGTTTTTGTTATTGAAGTTGAATTTGGTGAATGCTCCCTCGTGACTAGTCTCATTTTGTCGGTCTGGGGCTCCTCGCATACATGTCTGAACCTCAATTATGTTGTGATCTGAGTATATTGTTTTTGATATGGTGACATTTCTTATCAGATCATCATTGTTAGTGAATATGAGGTCTAGTGTATTCTCCAGTCTAGTAGGCTCTATTATTTGCTGGTTTAAATTGAATTTTGTGCAGAGATTTAAAAGCTCGTGTGAGTTTTCATCAGAGCTGCCTCCTGGTGTTATTACTGCAACAATATTATTTGCTATATTCCTCCATTTTAGGTGCCTTAAGTTGAAATCCCCCAGGAGCAAGATGTTGGGTGCAGGAGCTGGAAGATTTTCCAGACAGTGGTCAATTTTTAACAGCTGTTCCTGGAATTGCTGGGATGTTGCATCCGGAGGCTTGTAGACTACCACAATGACTAGGTTTTGGTTCTCGACCTTTACTGCTAAAACTTCCACTACGTCATTTGAGGCATTAAGCAGTTCTGTGCAAACAAGTGACTCTGCAATGTACAGGCCAACCCCCCCCTTTTGCCTGTTCACTCTGTCACATCTGTATAGGTTGTAACCTGGGATCCATATTTCATTGTCCAAGTGATCCTTTATGTGGGTCTCAGTGAAAGCCGCGAACATTGCCTTTGCCTCTGCAAGCAGTCCACGGATGAAAGGTATTTTGTTGTTTGTTGCTGGCTTTAGACCCTGTATATTTGCAAAGAAGAATGTTATCGGACTGGTGGTATTGTTGGTACTGGGGGGGGGATTTTTTTTCCGGCATTAGTATCTGTATCTGTTGGTTTGGAGTGGAGGCCATCGACTGTGGTTCCACTCCAGGAATGACTGGATTTGGTGTACGATTTCTGCCATTTCCTGCCATTTTTTTTTCCTTCCTGGCACTAAAAAACCTCTCTCTCTTGAGTGGCTGTGGCTACCCAGGTTTTCCCATGGCCTGGATGTTTTGTATCTTTTTGTCCCCTTTAGATGGTATGCCTGGCAATTTAAGTTATAGCACAGTCTTTCCTGTACTGAAGAGGTACACATTTCAGGGTGAAAAAGCTTACAGGAAGGGAGTTTGCATTTTCCTGTTGTCATATGGGCATGGCATTTTCTAGGGTGGTCATAGTTGCACGTCCCATCTGTTTTTCCAGATTTCCCATGCCAGCAGATACTAAGTGCATAGTATGTGCACAGGCTTGGTTTCCGCTTGCCTTGGGTTTCTGTGACTGTATTCCCTGTTGGTGCATGTTTCCCTGTCTTACTTCTATCCTCCCTAGCACCAACAATGGAGCTCCCACCAGTTGTTTTTGGTAATTTATCCTCACTATTGCTATTGGAGTCCTCTTGTTTGCTATTTCCTGCGGTATTTCTAGTTTGCAATATTGGTTTTATCTTATCTTTGACTACACTTGTTTCCCTACTATGGCTCCTGTCCCCTATGAGGTCATTTATATGTATTCCTTCCTGCGTATAATTCCCGACTACCTGGACAAAATCTCCAGCTTCACCATTACTGTCTCCCAGGACAGTATCTCCAGCTTCACCATTTCTGTCTCCCAGGACAGCACCTCCAGCTTCACCATTACTGTCTCCCAGGACAGCACTATCAGCCCCACATTTACTGACTACGAGGACATCATCTCCAGCCTTACAGTTTGTGACTACATGGCCAGTATCAAGGGCAGTACCATTCAGCCCAGACTTTTTATGTTCCCATCTGTTGTAGAAAGCTTCCAGGTTTTCTATGAAAGCAGCTTTGATGTTGTCCTCTTTTAATACCCTTGTGATTTTAGTCCACAGATTTTCCTCATTTGGGCATACCCAGAAACACTTCTCTGTTTTAATACTGCTTGTAGCTAGTTCTGGGATATCTGCACAAGGGGCGTGACACCAATTTCCACAAAAATGACAATTTATGCATGTGGAAGCCCGTTTGTTTGACTGACCACAGACTACACACAGCTTCATAATGATTTGAATGGTTGATTTACTGCAATTCTACTAGCAACCTCTTGAATATTATATTAATAACCTTAAATGAAGCTCTAGCTATTTGTATTTCTGTTTCTAACTCTTTTTGTATATTGGACAGCTTACAGTCACGTTCCTGATTTTTAATGTTTGTGTTTATAAGGGCGCCTACAACCCCATCCGTTTACAGTCTGCTTTATTGTCCAACGAAACTGTTTGAAACCAGTCCCGGGTTCGGACCAGTCAAGGGTTCGGACCAGTCAAGGGTCCGGACCAGTCGATCTGCTCTGATCAGTGGGTCACTTATTTAAAACATACTGGTCTGGTGTATACAAGGTCTGGTATATACAAGGTCTGCTATATACAAGGTCTGGTATATACAAGGACTGGTATATACAAGGTCTGGTATATACAAGGTCTGGTATATACAAGGTCTGGTATATACAAGGTCTGGTATATACAAGCTCTGGTATACACAAGCTCTGGTATACACAAGCTCTGGTATATACAAGGTCTGGTATATACAAGGTCTGGTGTATACAAGGTCTGGTATATACAAGGTCTGGTATATACAAGGTCTGGTATATACAAGTTCTGGTATATACAAGGTCTGGTATATACAAGGTCTGGTATATACAAGGTATGGTATATACAAGCTCTGGTATATACAAGGTCTGGTATATACAAGGTCTGGTATATACAAGGTCTGGTATATACAAGGTCTGGTGTATACAAGGTCTGGTGTATACAAGGTCTGGTATATACAAGCTCTGGTATATACAAGGTCTGGTATATACAAGCTCTGGTATATACAAGCTCTGGTATATACAAGCTCTGGTATATACAAGGTCCGGTATATACAAGGTCCGGTATATACAAGGTCCGGTATATACAAGGTCCGGTATATACAAGCTCTGGTATATACAAGGTCTGGTATATACAAGGTCTGGTATATTCAAGGTCTGCTATATACAAGGTCTGCTATATACAAGGTCTGCTATATACAAGGTCTGGTATATACAAGGTCTGGTATATACAATGTCTGGTATATACAAGGTCTGGTATATACAAGGTCTGGTGTATACAAGGTCTGGTATATACAAGGTCTGGTATATACAAGGTCTGGTATATACAAGCTCTGGTATATACAAGCTCTGGTATATACAAGCTCTGGTATATACAAGCTCTGGTATATACAAGGTCTGGTATATACAAGGTCCGGTATATACAAGGTCCGGTATATACAAGGTCTGGAATATACAAGGTCTGGTATATACAAGGTCTGGTATATACAAGGTCTGGTATATACAAGGTCTGGTATATACAAGGTCTGCTATATACAAGGTCTGCTATATACAATGTCTGGTATATACAAGGTCTGGTATATACAAGGTCTGGTATATACAAGGTCTGGTATATACAAGGTCTGGTATATACAAGGTCTATATACAAGGTCTGGTATATACAAGGTCTATATACAAGGTCTGGTATATACAAGGTCTATATACAAGGTCTGGTATATACAAGGTCTGCTATATACAAGGTCTGGTATATACAATGTCTGGTATATACAAGGTCTGGTATATACAAGGTCTGCTATATACAAGGTCTGGTATATACAAGGTCTGGTATATACAAGGTCTGGTATATACAAGGTCTGGTATATACAAGGTCTGCTATATACAAGGTCTGGTATATACAAGGTCTGGTATATACAAGGTCTGGTATATACAATGTCTGGTATATACATGGTCTGGTATATACAAGGTCTGGTATATACAAGGTCTGGTAAATACAAGGTCTGGTATATACAAGGTCTGGTATATACAAGGTCTGCTATATACAAGGTCTGGTATATACAAGGTCTGCTATATACAAGGTCTGGTATATACAAGGTCTGGTATATACAAGGTCTGGTATATACAAGGTCTGGTATATACAAGGTCTGGTATATGCAAGGTCTGGTATATGCAAGGTCTGGTATATACAAGGTCTGGTATATACAAGGCCTGGTATATACAAGGCATGGTATATACAAGGTCTGGTATACCTGGAGACCTGGAGTTTACCTGGAGAGAGTTCCGGGGGTCAACGCCCCCGCGGCCCAGTCTGTGACCAGGCCTCCTGGTGGATCAGAGCCTGATCAACCAGGCTGTTGCTGCTGGCTGCACGCAAACCAACGTACGAGCCACAGCCCAGCTGATCCGGAACTGACTTTAGGTGCTTGTCCAGTGCCAGCTTGAAGACTGCCAGGGGTCTGTTGGTAATCCCCCTTATGTGTGCTGGGAGGCAGTTGAACAGTCTCGGGCCCCTGACACTTATTGTATGGTCTCTTAACGTGCTAGTGACACCCCTGCTTTTCATTGGGGGGATGGTGCATCGTCTGCCAAGTCTTCTGCTTTCGTAGTGAGTGATTTTCGTGTGCAAGTTCGGTACTAGTCACTCTAGGATTTTCCAGGTGTATATAATCATGTATCTCTCCCTCCTGCGTTCCAGGGAATACAGGTTTAGGAACCTCAAGCGCTCCCAATAATTGAGGTGTTTTATCTCCGTTATGCGCGCCGTGAAAGTTCTCTGTACATTTTCTAGGTCGGCAATTTCACCTGCCTTGAAAGGTGCTGTTAGTGTGCAGCAATATTCCAGCCTAGATAGAACAAGTGACCTGAAGAGTGTCATCATGGGCTTGGCCTCCCTAGTTTTGAAGGTTCTCATTATCCATCCTGTCATTTTTCTAGCAGATGCGATTGATACAATGTTATGGTCCTTGAAGGTGAGATCCTCCGACATGATCACTCCCAGGTCTTTGACGTTGGTGTTTCGTTCTATTTTGTGGCCAGAATTTGTTTTGTACTCTGATGAAGATTTAATTTCCTCATGTTTACCATATCTGAGTAATTGAAATTTCTCATCGTTGACCTTCATATTGTTTTCTGCAGCCCACTGAAAGATTTGGTTGATGTCCGCCTGGAGCTTTGCAGTGTCTGCAATGGAAGACACTGTCATGCAGATTCGGGTGTCATCTGCAAAGGAAGACACGGTACTGTGGCTGACATCCTTGTCTATGTCGGATATGAGGATGAGGAACAAGATGGGAGCGAGTACTGTGCCTTGTGGAACAGAGCTTTTCACCGTAGCTGCCTCGGACTTTACTCTGTTGACGACTACTCTCTGTGTTCTGTTAGTGAGGAAATTATAGATCCATCGACCGACTTTTCCTGTTATTCCTTTAGCACGCATTTTGTGCGCTATTACGCCATGGTCACACTTGTCGAAGGCTTTTGCAAAGTCTGTATATATTACATCTGCATTCTTTTTGTCTTCTAGTGCATTTAGGACCTTGTCGTAGTGATCCAATAGTTGAGACAGACAGGAGCGACCTGTTCTAAACCCATGTTGCCCCTGGGTTGTGTAACTGATGGGTTTCTAGATGGGTGGTGATCTTGCTTCTTAGGACCCTTTCAAAGATTTTTATGATATGGGATGTTAGTGCTATTGGTCTGTAGTTATTTGCTGTTGCTTTACTGCCCCCTTTGTGGAGTGGGGCTGTGTCTGTTGTTTTTAGTAACTGTGGGACGACCCCCGTGTCCATGCTCCCTCTCCATAGGATGGAAAAGGCTCGTGATAGGGGCTTCTTGCAGTTCTTGATGAACACAGAGTTCCATGAGTCTGGCCCTGGGGCAGAGTGCATGGGCATGTCATTTATCGCCTGTTCGAAGTCATTTGGCGTCAGGATAACAGGTATATACAAGGTCTGGTATATACAAGGCCTGGTATATACAAGGTCTGGTATATACAAGGCCTGGTATATACAAGGTCTGGTATATACAAGGTCAGGTATATACAAGGCCTGGTATATACAAGGTCTGGTATATACAAGGTCTGGTATATACAAGGTCTGGTATATACAAGGTCTGCTATACACAAGGTCTGGTATATACAAGGTCTGGTATATACAAGCTCTGGTATATACAAGGTCTGGTATATACAAGCTCTGGTATATACAAGGTCTGGTATATACAAGCTCTGGTATATGCAAGGTCTGGTATATACAAGGTCTGTTATATACAAGGTCTGGTATATACAAGGTCTGGTATATGCAAGGTCTGGTATATACAAGGTCTGGTATATACAAGCTCTGGTATATACAAGGTCTGGTATATGCAAGGTCTGGTATATACAAGGTCTGGTATATACAAGGTCTGGTATATACAAGGCCTGGTATATACAAGGTCTGGTATATACAAGGTCTGGTATATACAAGGCCTGGTATATACAAGGTCTGGTATATACAAGGTCTGGTATATACAAGGTCTGGTATATACAAGGCCTGGTATATACAAGGCCTGGTATATACAAGGTCTGGTATATACAAGGTCTGGTATATACAAGGTCTGGTATATACAAGGTCTGGTATATACAAGGCCTGGTATATACAAGGTCTGGTATATACAAGGTCTGCTATATACAAGGTCTGCTATATACAAGGTCTGGTATATACAAGGTCTGGTATATACAAGGTCTGGTATATACAAGGTCTGGTATATACAAGGTCTGGTATATACAAGGTCTGGTATATACAAGGTCTGGTATATACAAGGTCTGGTATATACAAGGTCTGGTATATACAAGGCCTGGTATATACAAGGTCTGGTATATACATGGTCTTTTATATACAAGGTCTGGTATGTACAAGGTCTGGTATATACAAGGTCTGTTATATACAAGGTCTGGTATATACAAGGTCTGGTATGTACAAGGTCTGGTATATACAAGGTCTGGTATGTACAAGGTCTGGTATGTACAAGGTCTGGTATATACAAGGTCTGGTATATACAAGGTCTGGTATATACAAGGTCTGGTATATACAAGGTCTGGTATATACAAGGTCTGGTATGTACAAGGTCTGGTATATACAAGGTCTGGTATATACAAGGTCTGGTATATACAAGGTCTGGTATATACAAGGTCTGGTATATACAAAGGTCTGGTATGTACAAGGTCTGGGTATATACAAGGTCTGGTATATACAAGGTCTGGTATATACAAGGTCTGGTATATACAAGGTCTGGTATATACAAGGTCTGGTATGTACAAGGTCTGGTATATACAAGGTCTGGTATATACAAGGTCTGGTATATACAAGGTCTGGTATATACAAGGTCTGGTATATACAAGGTCTGGTATGTACAAGGTCTGGTATATACAAGGTCTGGTATGTACAAGGTCTGGTATGTACAAGGTCTGGTATATACAAGGTCTGGTATATACAAGGTCTGGTATGTACAAGGTCTGGTATATACAAGGTCTGGTATATACAAGGTCTGGTATATACAAGGTCTGGTATATACAAGGTCTGGTATATA